>NW_027077539.1:1500000-1704629 GCF_963924675.1 Phocoena phocoena
GAAGAAAGGAGCTCAGGGGCACTGTAATTCAAAAACCTGCAGAATTATAAATGACAGCTATCTTCCAAAAGTATATTGAAGTAAGCCTGCGAAGGGGACTTGAAAGCGGGGCAGAATTTCAGGAAAACGATTGCAGGGGGTAGACTGGAATTGCCCTGAATGCATAGGAAAAGAGGCAGAATGTCGACAATGATGCACTTGGCCAAAAAGGGCCTATGCGTTTTTTCCTGAATATATTGAGGAAAAAACGCATACGCTCTTTTTGGCCAACCAAGCAGGCCTGTAAAGGAAATCTGCACTACAATGAAAGCTCACTGCCCCCCTGGCAAAAGGGCCATCTGAAAAAAGTGTAAAATCCAGAAAGTTAGGACAGGATATGGAGAACAGGGAGCCTTGTTATGTTGATTGGCAGGATGTAAATTGTCAGCAGCCACCCTGGAGAAGTGTATGGTGTTTCTGAAACACCTAAGAAACAAAGCAGCACAGCCTATGGCACTTCCACTTATGCTCCTATAGCTTAGGGAAATTAAAATAAAAAACAGACAGCCACCCCAATGTTTGGGACGGCTGTGTTCACAGGAAGCTCGTCTACAGTACCAGGTAAATATCCCAGAAAGCAAAAAATGGATAAAGAAGTTGTGGCATGTACGTACAATGCAATATCACTCAGCAATGAAATCTGTGTCATCAGGCCCGTAGCGACATAGTGAGTGGATGCAGGTACGGTGATTCTACGTGAACTACGTCACACAGAAAAAGAAACATCATAAGATATCACTAATACACGGAATGTAAACTTGACTACACATGAACTGAATTACAAAACAGAACATGGTCTCAAATTTAGAAAACCAACTAGTGCTTGCTTATGGGGAAAGGTGCGTTGGGGTGCTGCATAAAACCAGAGACTGAAATTAGCACAGATAAATTTCCATAAGCCAAATATGTAATAGACAATACCTACTCCTTGCTCAACGAAATGGAAGCAACACCACATATTCAATGCCTAGGAATATACCTGACTAGGAAGAATCTTAAAACCCATGGATATATATGTCTCCGTAAGAGAATCAAGCGTGTGTACAGTGGCCGAAATGCAGCAGTGAAAATCCGATAAATACCATTATCAAATTAATTTCGAAAACAAAACACAAAGACAGTGAAATAGAGAGCAATTCTTAAATAATTCACTCAGGGCATGTGATGCAACCGGGATTGACCACATCTACATCCAGAGCTGGTTGAGACATAAGGCTGGACACTTCAGGCTGATAGCATTGGTGAGTTTCGTTGAGCAAATGCAGACTCTTTGAAGTCATACTGCATGGTACCATTCCATGGGTCCCAACTCTCCAGGTTCAAGGGATTCTTCCTCCAGCTGAAACATGCATGGGAAACCCAGAGTATGGTCCACCGTGTCATTGGGAAACGATTTAAAATGTATCTCAGTTTTCATATCCTGGTCCTCGGGTTCACCATTCCGGATGCTTTACTAACACTCTCCCCGCTTGGAGAGTCAGTGCCTTTAACCTCCTCTTTGGCACAGCTTGCAATTTCTGTGCAAGATGAACAGGAATAGGGAGAACCAATGAGAGACTAGCTGTAGGTGTGTGCACGGGCAAATGTTACGCTCATTTCCCACCAGGAAGAGGAATTAACCAAAGGCTCAGCGTGCCCTGCTGAAAACAGATTAGTGCCTGAAGCAATCCTGCGGTTTTGTGCCCAGCTCACAAGAAAGCGAGTTGAAGAAAGGAGCTCAGGGGCACTGTAATTCACAAACCTGCAGAGTTAGAAATGACAGCTATCCTCCAAAAGTATATTGAAGTAAGCCTGCGAAGGTTACTTGAAAGTGGGGCAGAATTTCAGGAAAACGATTGCAGGGGGTAGACTGGAATTGCCCTGAAAGCATAGGAAAAGAGGCACAACGTCGACAATGATGCACTTGGCCAAAATGGGCGTATGCGTTTTTTCCTGAATATATTAAGGAAAAAACGCATACGCTCTTTTTGGCCAAGCAAGCAGGCCTGTAAAGGAAATCTGCACTACAATGAAATCTCACTGCCCCACCGGGCAAAAGGGCCATCTGTAAAAAGTGTAAAATCCAGAAATGTAGGACAGGATATGTAGAACATGGAGCCTTGTTATGCTGATTGGCAGGAGGTAAATTGTGAACAGCCACCCTGGAGAAGTGTATGGTGTTTCCTGAAACACGTAAGAAAAAATGCAACACAGCCTATGGCAATTGCACTTATGGTCCTATTGTTTGGGAAATTAAAATCAAAAACAGAGAGCCACCCCAAAGTTTGGGACGGCTGTGTTCCCAAGAAGCTCGTCTACAGTACCAGGTAAATATCAGAGAAAGCAAAAAATGGATAAAGAAGTTGTGGCACGTACGTGCAATGCAATATCACTCAGCAATGAAATCTGTGTCATCAGGCCCGTAGCGGCATAGTGAGTGGATGCAGGTACGGTGATTCTACGTGAACTACATCACACAGAAAAGAAACATCATAAGATATCACTAATACACGGAATGTAAACGTGACTACACATGAACTGAATTACAAAACAGAACGGGGTCTCAAATTTAGAAAACCAACTAGTGCTTGCTTATGGGGAAATGTGCCTTGGGGTGCTGCATAAAACCAGAGACTGAAATTAGCACAAATATCTTTCCATAAGCCAAATATGTAATAGACAATACCTACTCCTGGCTCAACGAAATGGAACCAACACCACATATTCAATGCCTAGGAATATACCTGACTAGGAAGAATCTTAATACCCATGGATATATATGTCTCCGTAAGAGAATCAAGCATGTGTACAGTGGCCGAAACGCTGAAGTGAAAATCGGATAAATCCCATTATCAAATTAATTTCGAAGACAAAACACAAAGACAGTGAAATAGAGAGCAATTCTTAAATAATTCGCTCAGAGCATGTGATGCAACCGGGATTGACCACATCTACACCCAGAGCTGGTTGAGACATAAGGCTGGACACTTCAGGCTGATAGCATTGGTTAGTTTCGGGGAGCAAATGCAGTCCCTTTGAAGTCATACTGCATGGTACCCATTCCATGGGTCCCAACTCTCCAGGTTCAAGTGATTCTTCCTCCAGCTAAAACATGCATGGGAAACCCAGAGTATCGTCCACCGTGTGATTGGGAAACGATTTAAAATGCATCTCAGGGCTTCCCTGGTGGCGCAGTGGTTGAGAGTCTGCCTACCAAATCAGGGGACACGGGTTCAAGCCTTGGTCTGGGAAGATCCCACGTGCCACGGAGCAGCTGGTACCGTGAGCTACAAACACTGAGCTCTGCGCGTCTGGAGCCTGTGCTCCGCAGCAAGAGAGGCCGCGACAGTGAGAGGCCCGCGCACCGCGATGAAGAGTGGCCCCCGCTTGCCACAACTAGAGAAAGCCCTCGCACAGAAACGAAGACACAACACAGCCAAAAATAAATAAATGAATAAATAAATTTAAAATGCATCACAGTTTTCGTATCCTGGTCCTCGGGTTCACCATTCCAGATGCTTTACTAACACTCTCCCCGCTTGGAGAGTCAGTGCCTTTAACCTCCTGTTTGGCACAGCTTGCAATTTCTGTGCAAGATGAACAGGAATAGGGAGAACCAATGAGAGACTAGCTGTAGGTGTCTGCACGGGCAAATGTAACGCTCATTTCCCACCAGGAAGAGGAATTAACCAAAGGCTCAGCGTGCCCTGCTGGAAACAGATTAGTGCCTGAAGCAATCCTGCGGTTTTGTGCCCAGCTCACAAGAAAGCGAGTTGAAGAAAGGAGCTCAGCGGCACTGTAATTCACAAACCTGCAGAGTTATAAATGACAGCTATCCTCCAAACGTATATTGAAGTAAGCCTGCGAAGGTGACTTGAAAGTGGGGCAGAATTTCAGGAAAACGATTGCAGGTGGTAGACTGGAAGTGCCCTGAAAGCATAGGAAAAGAGGCACAACATCGTCAATGATACACTTGGCCAAAAAGGGCGTATGCGTTTTTTCCTGAATATATTCAGGAAAAAACGCATACGCCATTTTTGGCCAACCAAGCAAGCCTGTAAAGGAAATCTGCACTACAATGAAGTCTCACAGCCCCCCTGGCAAAAGGGCCATCTGAAAAAAGTGTAAAATCCAGAAAGGTAGGACAGGATATGGAGAACAGGGAGCCTTGTTATGCTGATTGGCAGGATGTAAATTGCCAACAGCCACCCTGGAGAAGTGTATGGTGTTTCCTGAAACACGTAAGAAACAAAGGAACACACCCTATTGCAATTGCACTTATGGTCCTCTTGCTTAGGGAAATTAAAATCAAAAACAGAGATCCACCCCAAAGTTTGGGACGGCTGTGTTCCCAAGAAGCTCGTGTACAGTACCAGGTAAATATCCCAGAAAGCAAAAAATGGATAAAGAAGTTGTGGCACGTACGTGCAATGCAATATCACTCAGCAATGAAATCTGTGTCATTAGGCCCGTAGCGGCATAGTGAGTGGATTCAGGTACGGTGATTCTACGTGAACTACGTCACACAGAAAAAGAAACGTCATAAGATATCACTAATACACGGAATGTAAACTTGACTACACATGAACTGAATTACAAAACAGAACAGGGTCTCAAATTTAGAAAACCAACTAGTGCTTGCTTATGGGAAAAGGTGCCTTGGGGTGCTGCATAAAACCAGAGACTGAAATTAGCACAGATAACTTTCCATAAGCCACATATGTAATAGACAAGTCCTACTCCTTGCTCAACGAAATGGACCCAACACCACATATTCAACGCCTAGGAATATACCTGACTAGGAAGAATCTTAAAACCCATGGATATATATGTCTCCGTAAGAGAATCAAGCGTGTGTACAGCGGCCGAAACGCAGCAGTGAAAATCCGATAAATCCCATTATCAAAATAAATTTCGAAAACAAAACACAAAGACAGTGAAATAGAGAGGAATTCTTAAATAATTCACTCAGGGCATGTGATGAAACCGGGATTGACCACATCTACACCCAGAGCTGGTTGAGACATAAGGCTGGACACTTCAGGCTGATAGCATTGGTGAGTTTCGGTGAGCAAATGCAGACCCTTTGAAGTCATACTACATGGTACCCATTCCATGGGTCCCAACTCTGCAGGTTCAAGGGATTCTTCCTCCAGCTAAAACATGCATGGGAAACCCAGATTATCGTCCACCCTTTTATTGGGAAACGATTTAAAATGCATCTCAGTTTTCGTATACTGGTCCTCCGGTTCACCTTTCCAGATGCTTTACTAACACTCTCCCTGCTTGGAGAGTCAGTGCCTTTAACCTCCTGTTTGGCACAGCTTGCAATTTCTCTGCAAGATGAACAGGAATAGGGAGAACCAATGAGAGACTAACTGTAGGTGTCTGCACGGGCGAATGTAATGCTCATTTCCCACCAGGAAGAGGAATTAACCAAAGGCTCAGCGTGCCCTGCCGGAAACAGATTAGGGCCTGAAGCAATACTGCGGTTTTGTGCCCAGCTCACAAGAAAGCGAGTTGAAGAAAGGAGCTCAGGGGCACTGTAATTCACAAACCTGCAGAGTTATAAATGACAGCTATCCTCCAAAAATATATTGAAGTAAGCCTGCGAAGGGGACTTGAAAGCGGGGCCGAGTTTCAGGAAAACCATTGCAGGGTGTAGACTGGAATTGCCTTGAAAGCATAGGAAAAGAGGCAGAACGTCGACAATGATGCACTTGGCCAAAAAGGGCGTATGCGTTTCTTCCTGAATATATTCAGGAAAAAACGCATACGCCCTTTTTGGCCAACCATGCAAGCCTGTAAAGGAAATCTGCACTACAATGAAGTCTCACTGCCCCCCGGGGAAAAGGGCCATCTGAAAAAAGTGTAAAATCCAGAAAGGTAGGACAGGATATGGAGAACAGGGAGCCTTGTTATGCTGATTGGCAGGATGTAAATTGCCAGCAGCCACCCTGGAGAAATGTATGGTGTTTCCTGAAACACCTAAGAAACAAAGCAACACAGCCTATGGCACTTCCACTTATGGTCCTATAGCTTACGGAAATTAAAATCAAAAACAGAGAGCCACCCCAATATTTGGGACGGCTGTGTTCACAAGAAGCTCGTCTACAGTATCAGGTAAATATACCAGAAAGCAAAAAATGGATAAAGAAGTTGTGGCACGTACTTACAATGCAATATCACTCAGCAATGAAATCTGTGTCATCAGGCCCGTAGCGGCATAGTGAGTGGTTGCAGATACGGTGATTCTACGTGAACTATGTCACGCAGAAAAAGAAACCTCATAAGATATCACTAATACACGGAATGTAAACTTGACTACACATGAACTGAATTACAAAACAGAACAGGGTCTCAAATTTAGAAAACCAACTAGTGCTTGCTTATGGGGAAAGGTGCTTTGGGGTGTTGCATACAACCAGAGACTGAAATTAGCACAGATAACTTTCCATAAGCCAAATATGTAATAGACAAGACCTACTCCTTGCTCAACGAAATGGACCCAACACGACATATTCAACGCCTAGGAATATACCTGACTAGGAAGAATCTTAAAACCCATGGATATATATGTCTCCGTAAGAGAATCAAGCGTGTGTACAGAGGCCGAAACGCAGCAGTGAAAATCCGATAAATCCCATTATCAAAATAAATTTCGAAAACAAAACACAAAGACAGTGAAATAGAGAGCAATTCTTAAATAATTCACTCAGGGCAGGTGATGCAACCGGTATTGACCACATCTACACCCAGAGCTGGTTGAGACATAAGGCTGGACAGTTCAGGCTGATAGCATTGGTGAGTTTCGGTGAGCAAATGCAGACCATTTGAAGTCATACTGCATGGTACCCATTCCATGGGTCCCAACTCTCCAGGTTCAAGGCATTCTTCCTCCAGCTAAAACATGCATGGGAAACCCAGAGTATCGTCCACCGTGTGATTGGGAAACGATTTAAAATGCATCTCAGTTTTCGTATCCTGGTCCTCGGCTTCACAATTCCAGATGCTTTACTAACACTCTCCCCGCTTGGAGAGTCAGTGCCTTTAACCTCCTGTTTGGCACAGCTTGCAATTTCTGTGCAAGATGAACAGGAATAGGGAGAACCAATGAGAGACTAGCTGTAGGTGTCTGCACGGGCAAATGTAACGCTCATTTCCCACCAGGAAGAGGAATTAAACAAAGGCTCAGCGTGCCCTGCTGAAAACAGATTAGGGCCTGAAGCAATCCTGCGGTTTTGTGCCCAGCTCACAAGAAAGCGAGTTGAAGAAAGGAGCTCAGGGGCACTGTAATTCACAAACCTGCAGAGTTATAAATGACAGCTATCCTCCAAAAATATATTGAAGTAAGCCTGCGAAGGGGACTTGAAAGCGGGGCAGAATTTCAGGAAAACGATTGCAGGGTTACACTGGAATTGCCCTGAAAGCATAGGAAAAGAGGCACAACGTCGACAATGATGCACTTGGCCAAAAAGGGCGTATGCGTTTTTTCCTGAATATATTCAGGAAAAAACGCATACGCCCTTTTTGGCCAACCAAGCAAGCCTGTAAATGAAATCTGCACTACAATGAAGTCTCACTGCCTCCCGGGCAAAAGGGCCACCTGAAAAAAGTGAAAATCCGGAAAGGTAGGACAGGATATGGAGAACAGGGAGCCTTGTTATGCTGATTGGCAGGATGTAAATTGCCAGCAGCCACCCTGGAGAAGTGTATGGTGTTTCCGGAAACACGTAAGAAACAAAGAAACACAGCCTATGGCACTTCTACTTATGGTCCTATAGCTTACGGAAATTAAAATCAAAAACAGACAGCCACCCCAATATTTGGGACGGCTGTATTCACAAGAAGCTCGTCTACAGTATCAGGTAAATATCCCAGAAAGCAAAAAATGGATAAAAAAGTTGTGGCACGTACGTACAATGCAATATCACTCAGAAATGAAATCTGTGTCATCAGGCCCGTAGCGGCATAGTGAGTGGATGCAGGTACGGTGATTCTACGTGAACTATGTCACACAGAAAAAGAAACATCATAAGATATCACTAATACACGGAGTGTAAACTTGACTACACATGAACTGATTTACAAAACAGAACAGGGTCTCAAATTTTAAAAACCAACTACTGCTTGCTTATGGGAAAAGGTGCGTTGGGGTGCTGCATAAAACCAGAGACTGAAATTAGCACGGATAACTTTCCATAAGCCAAATATGTAATAGACAAGACCTACTCCTTGCTCAACGAAATGGACCCAACACCACATATTCAACGCATAGGAATATACCTGACTAGGAAGAATCTTAAAACCCATGGATATATATGTCTCTGTAAGACAATCAAGCGTGTGTACAGCGGCCGAAACACAGCAGTGAAAATCCGATAAATCCCATTATCAAAATAAATTTCGAAAACAAAACACAAAGACAGTGAAATAGAGAGCAATTCTTAAATAATTCACTCAGGGCATGTGATGCAACCGGGATTGACCACATCTACACCCAGAGCTGGTTGAGAAATAAGGCTGGACAGTTCAGGCTGATAGCATTGGTGAGTTTCGGTGAGCAAATGCAGACCCTTTGAAGTCATACTGCATGGTACCCATTCCATGGGTCCCAACTCTCCAGGTTCAAGGCATTCTTCCTCCAGCTAAAACATGCATGGGAAACCCACATTATGGTCCACCGTGTGATTGGGAAACGATTTAAAATGCATCTCAGTTTTCGTATCCTGGTCCTCGGCTTCACCATTCCAGATGCTTTACTAACACTCTCCCCGCTTGGAGAGTCAGTGCCTTTAACCTCCTGTTTGGCACAGCTTGCAATTTCTGTGCAAGATGAACAGGAATAGGGAGAACCAATGAGAGACTAGCTGTAGGTGTCTGCACGGGCAAATGTAACGCTCATTTCCCACCAGGAAGAGGAATTAAACAAAGGCTCAGCATGCCCTGCCGGAAACAGATTAGGCCCTGAAGCCATCCTGCGGTTTTGTTCCCAGCTCACAAGAAAGCGAGTTGAAGAAAGGAGCTCAGGGGCACTGTAATTCACAAACCTGCAGAGTTATAAATGACAGCTATCCTCCAAAAATATATTGAAGTAAGCCTGCGAAGGGGACTTGAAAGCGGGGCAGAATTTCAGGAAAACGATTGCAGGGGGTAGACTGGAATTGCCCTGAAAGCATAGGAAAAGAGGCAGAACGTCGACAATGATGCACTTGGACAAAAAGGGCGTATGCGTTTTTTCCTGAATATATTCAGTAAAAAACGCATACGCCCTTTTTGGCCAACCAAGCAAGCCTGTAAAGGAAATCTGCACTACAATGAAATCTCACTGCCCCCCGGGCAAAAGGGCCATCTGAAAAAAGTGTAAAATCCAGAAAGGTAGGACAGGATATGGAGAACAGGGAGCCTTGTTATGCTGATTGGCAGGATGTAAATTGCCAGCAGCCACCCTGGAGAAATGTATGGTGTTTCCTGAAACACGTAAGAAACAAAGCAACACAGCCTATGGCACTTCCACTTATGGTCCTATAGCTTACAGAAATTAAAATCAAAAACAGACAGCCACCCCAATATTTGGGACGGCTGTGTTCACAAGAAGCTCGTCTACAGTATCAGGTAAATATCCCAGAAAGCAAAAAATGGATAAAGAAGTTGTGGCACGTACGTACAATGCAATATCACTCAGAAATGAAATCTGTGTCATCAGGCCCGTAGCGGCATAGTGAGTGGATGCAGGTACGGTGATTCTACGTGAACTACGTCACACAGAAAAAGAAACATCATAAGATATCACTAATACACGGAATGTAAACTTGACTACACATGAACTGAATTACAAAACAGAACAGGGTCTCAAATTTAGAAAACAAAGGAGTGCTTGCTTATGGGGAAAGGTGCCTTGGGGTGCTGAATAAAACCAGAGACTGAAATTAGCACAGATAACTTTCCATAAGCCAAATATGTAATAAACAAGACCTACTCCTTGCTCAAGGAAATGGACCCAACACCACATATTCAACGCCTAGGAATATACCTGACTAGGAAGAATCTTAAAACCCATGGATATATATGTCTCCGTAAGAGAATCAAGCGTGTGTACAGCGGCCGAAACGCAGCAGTGAAAATCCGATAAATCCCATTATCAAAATAAATTTCGAAAACAAAACACAAAGACAGTGAAATAGAGGGCTATTCTTAAATAATTCACTCAGGGCATTGATGCAACTGGGATTGACCACATCTACACCCAGAGCTGGTTGAGACATAAGGCTGGACACTTCAGGCTGATAGCATTGGTGAGTTTCGGTGAGCAAATGCAGTCCCTTTGAAGTCATACTGCATGGTACCTATTCCATGGGTCCCAACTCTTCAGGTTCAAGCGATTCTTCCTCCAGATAAAACATGCATGGGAAACCCACAGTATGGTCCACCGTGTGATTGGGAAACGATTTAAAATGCATCTCAGTTTTCGTATCCTGGTCCTCGGGTTCACCATTCCAGATGCATTACGAACACTCTCCCTGCTTGGAAAGTCAGTGCCTTTAACCTCCTGTTTGGCACAGCTTGCAATTTCTGTGCAAGATGAACAGGAAAAGGGAGAACCAATGAGAGACTAGCTGTAGGTGTCTGCACGGGCAAATGTAATGCTCATTTCCCACCAGGAAGTGGAATTAACCAAAGGCTCAGCATGCCCTGCCGGAAACAGATTAGGGCCTGAAGCAATCCTGCAGGTTTGTGCCCAGCTCACAAGAAAGCGAGTTGAAGAAAGGAGCTCAGGGGCACTGTAATTCACAAACCTGCAGAGTTATAAATGACAGCTATCCTCCAAAAATATATCGAAGTAAGCCTGCGAAGGGGACTTGAATGCGGGGCAGAATTTCAGGAAAACGATTGCAGGGGGTAGACAGGAATTGCCCTGAAAGCATAGGAAAAGAGGCAGAATTTCGACAATGATGCACTTGGCCAAAAAGGGCGTATGCGTTTTTTCCTGAATATATTCAGGAAAAAACGCATACGCCCTTTTTGGCCAACCAAGCAAACCTGTAAAGAAATCTGCACTACAATGAAGTCGCACTGCCCCCCAGGCAAAAGGGCCATCTGAAAAAAGTGTAAAATCCAGAAAGGTAGGACAGGATATGGAGAACAGGGAGCCTTGTTATGCTGATTGGCAGGATGTAAATTGCCAGCAGCCACCCTGGAGAAGTGTATGGTGTTTCCTGAAACACATAAGAAACAAAGCAACACAGCCTATGGCACTTCCACTTATGGTCCTATAGCTTACGGAAATTAAAATCAAAAACAGACAGCCACCCCAATATTTGGGACGGCTGTGTTCACAAGTAGCTCGTCTACAGTATCAGGTAAATATCCCAGAAAGCAAAAAATGGATAAAGAAGTTGTGGCACGTACGTACAATGCAATATCACTCAGCAATGAAATCTGTGTCATCAGGCCCGTAGCGGCATAGTGAGTGGATGCAGGTACGGTAATTCTACGTGAACTACGTCACACAGAAAAGGAAACATCATAAGATATCACTAATACACGGAATGTAAACTTGACTACACATGAACTGAATTACAAAACAGATCAGGGTCTCAAATTTAGAAAACCAACTAGTGCTTGCTTATGGGAAAAGGTGCCTTGGGGTGCTGCATAAAACCAGAGACTGAAATTAGCACAGATAACTTTCCATAAGCCAAATATGTAATAGACAAGACCTACTCCTTGCTCAACGAAATGGACCCAACACCACATATTCAACGCCTAGGAATATACCTGACTAGGAAGAATCTTAAAACCCATGGATATATATGTCTCTGTAAGGGAATCAAGCGTGTGTACAGCGGCCGAAACACAGCAGTGAAAATCCGATAAATCCCATTATCAAAATAAATTTCGAAAACAAAACACAAAGACAGTGAAATAGAGAGCAATTCTTAAATAATTCACTCAGGGCATGTGATGCAACCGGGATTGACCACATCTACACCCAGAGCTGGTTGAGACATAAGGCTGGACACTTCAGGCTGATAGCATTGGTGAGTTTTGGTGAGCAAATGCAGACCCTTTGAAGTCATACTGCATGGTACCCATTCCATGGGTCCCAACTCTCCAGGTTCAAGGCATTCTTCCTCCAGCTAAAACATGCATGGGAAACCCACATTATGGTCCACCGTGTGATTGGGAAACGATTTAAAATGCATCTCAGTTTTCGTATCCTGGTCCTCGGCTTCACCATTCCAGATGCTTTACTAACACTCTCCCCGCTTGGAGAGTCAGTGCCTTTAACCTCCTGTTTGGCACAGCTTGCAATTTCTGTGCAAGATGAACAGGAATAGGGAGAACCAATGAGAGACTAGCTGTAGGTGTCTGCACGGGCAAATGTAACGCTCATTTCCCACCAGGAAGAGGAATTAAACAAAGGCTCAGCGTGCCCTGCTGAAAACAGATTAGGGCCTGAAGCAATCCTGCGGTTTTGTGCCCAGCTCACAAGAAAGCGAGTTGAAGAAAGGAGCTCAGGGGCACTCTAATTCACAAACCTGCAGAGTTATAAATGACAGCTATCTTCCAAAAGTATATTGAAGTAAGCCTGCGAAGGGGACTTGAAAGCGGGGCAGAATTTCAGGAAAACGATTGCAGGGGGTACACTGGAATTGCCCTGAAAGCATAGGAAAAGAGGCACAACGTCGACAATGATGCACTTGGCCAAAAAGGGCGTATGCGTTTTTTCCTGAATATATTCAGGAAAAAACGCATACACCCTTTTTGGGCAACCAAGCAAGCCTGTAAAGGAAATCTGCACTACAATGAAGTCTCACTGCCCCCCGGGCAAAAGGGCCATCTGAAAAAAGTGTAAAATCCAGAAAGGTAGGACAGGATATGGAGAACAGGGAGCCTTGTTATGCTAATTGGTAGGATGTCAATTGCCAGCAGCCACCCTGGAGAAGTGTATGGTGTTTCCTGCAACACGTAAGAAACAAAGCAACACAGCCTATGGCACTTCCACTTATGGTCCTATAGCTGACGTAAATTAAAATCAAAAACAGACAGCCACAGCAATATTAGGGATGGCTGTGTTCAAAAGAAGCTCGTCTACAGTATTAGGTAAATATCCCAGAAAGCAAAAAATGGATAAAGAAGTTGTGGCACGTACGTACAATGCAATATCACTCAGAAATGAAATCTGTGTCATCAGGCCCGTAGCGGCATAGTGAGTGGATGCAGGTACGGTGATTCTACGTGAACTACGTCACACAGAAAAAGAAACATCATAAGATATCACTAATACACGGAATGTAAACTTGACTACACATGAACTGAATTACAAAACAGAACAGGGTCTCAAATTTAGAAAACCAACTAGTGCTTGCTTATGGGAAAAGGTGCCTTGGGGTGCTGCATAAAACCAGAGACTGTAATTAGCACAGATAACTTTCAGTAAGCCAAATATGTAATACACAAGACCTACTCCTTGCTCAACGAAATGGACCCAACACCACATATTCAACGCCTAGGAATATACCTGACTAGGAAGAATCTTAAAACCCATGGATATATATGTCTCTGTAAGAGAATCAAGCGTGTGTACAGCGGCCGAAACACAGCAGTGAAAATCCGATAAATCCCATTATCAAAATAAATTTCGAAAACAAAACACAAAGACAGTGAAATAGAGAGCAATTCTTAAATAATTCACTCAGTGCATGTGATGCAACCGGGATTGACCACATCTACACCCAGAGCTGGTTGAGACATAAGGCTGGACAGTTCAGGCTGATAGCATTGGTGAGTTTCGGTGAGCAAATGCAGACCCTTTGAAGTCATACTGCATGGTACCCAATCCATGGGTCCCAACTCGCCAGGTTCAAGGCATTCTTCCTCCAGCTAAAACATGCAAGGGAAACCCACATTATGGTCCACCGTGTGATTGGGAAACGATTTAAAATGCATCTCAGTTTTCGTATCCTGGTCCTCGGCTTCACCATTCCAGATGCTTTACTAACAATCTCCCCGCTTGGAGAGTCAGTGCCTTTAACCTCCTGTTTGGCACAGCTTGCAATTTCTGTGCAAGATGAACAGGAATAGGGAGAACCAATGAGAGACTAGCTGTAGGTGTCTGCACGGGCAAATGTAACGCTCATTTCCCACCAGGAAGAGGAATTAAACAAAGGCTCAGCGTGCCCTGCTGAAAACAGATTAGGGCCTGAAGCAATCCTGCGGTTTTGTGCCCAGCTCACAAGAAAGGGAGTTGAAGAAAGGAGCTCAGGGGCACTGTAATTCACAAACTTACAGAGTTATAAATGACAGCTATCCTCCAAAAATATATTGAAGTAAGACTGCGAAGGGGACTTGAAAGCGGGGCAGAATTTCAGGGAAACGATTGCAGGGGGTAGACTAGAATTGCCCTGAAAGCATAGGAAAAGAGGCACAACGTCGAAAATGATGCTCTTGGCCAAAAAGGGCATATGCGTTTTTTCCTGAATATATTCAGGAAAAAACGCATACGCCCTTTTTGGCCAACCAAGCAAGCCTGTAAAGGAAATCTGCACTACAATGATGTCTGACTGCCCGCCGGGCAAAAGGGCCATCTGAAAAAAGTGTAAAATCCAGAAAGGTAGGACAGGATATGGAGAACAGGGAGCCTTGTTATGCTGATTGGCAGGATGAAATTTGCCAGCAGCAACCCTGGAGAAGTGTATGGAGTTTCCTGAAACACGTAAGAAACAAAGCAACACAGCCTATGGCACTTCCACTTATGGTCCTAGAGCTTAAGGAAATTAAAATAAAAAACAGACAGCCACCCCAGTATTTGGGAAGGCTGGGTTGACAAGAAGCTCGTCTACAGTATCAGGTAAATATCCCAGAATGCAAAAAATGGATAAAGAAATTGTGGCACGTACGTACAATGCAATATCACTCAGCAATGAAATCTGTGTCATCAGGACCGTAGCGGCATAGTGAGTGGATGCAAGTATGGTGATTCTACGTGAACTACGTCACACAGAAAAAGAAACATCATAAGATATCACTAATACACGGAATGTAAACTTGACTACACATGAACTGAATTACAAAACAGAACAGGGTCTCAAATTTAGAAAACCAACTAGTGCTTGCTTATGGGGAAAGTTGCGTTGGGGCGCTGCATAAAACCAGAGACTGAAATTAGCACAGATAACATTCCATAAGCCAAATATGTAATAGACAAGACCTACTCCTTGCTCAGCGAAATGGACTCAACACCACATATTCAACGCCTAGGAATATACCTGACTAGGAAGAATCTTAAAACCCATGGATATATATGTCTCCGTAAGAGAATCAAGCGTGTGTACAGCGGCCGAAACGCAGCAGTGAAAATCCGATAAATCCCATTATCAAAATAAATTTCGAAAACAAAACACAAAGACAGTTAAATAGAGAGCAATTCTTAAATAATTCACTCAGGGCATGTGATGCAACCGGGATTGACCACATCTACACCCAGAGCTGGTTGAGACATAAGGCTGGACACTTCAGGCTGATAGCATTGGTGAGTTTCGGTGAGCAAATGCAGACCCTTTGAAGTCATACTGCATGGTACCTATTCCATGGGTCCCAACTCTTCAGGTTCAAGGGATTCTTCCTCCAGCTAAAACATGCATGGGAAACCCACAGTATGGTCCACCATGTGATTGGGAAACGATTTAAAATGCATCTCAGTTTTCATATCCTGGTCCTCGGTTTCACCATTCCAGATGCTTTACTAACACTCTCCCTGCTTGGAGAGTCAGTGCCTTTAACCTCCTGTTTGGCACAGCTTACAGTTTCTGTGCAAGATGAACAGGAATAGGGAGAACCAATGAGAGACTAGCTGTAGGTGTCTGCACGGGCAAATGTAACGCTCATTTCCCACCAGGAAGAGGAATTAACCAAAGGCTCAGCATGCCCTGCCGGAAAAAGATTAGGGCCTGAAGCAATCCTGCGGTTTTGTGCCCAGCTCAAAAGAAAGCGAGTTGAAGAAAGGAGCTCAGGGGCACTGTAATTCACAAACCTGCAGAGTTATAAATGACAGCTATCCTCCAAAGATATATTGAAGTAAGCCTGCGAAGGGGACTTGAAAGCGGGGCAGAATTTCAGGAAAACGATTGCAGGGGGTAGACTGGAATTGCCCTGAAAACATAGGAAAAGAGGCACAACGTCGACAATGATGCACTTGGCCAAAACGGGCGTAGGCGTTTTTTCCTGAATATATTCAGGAAAAAACGCATACGCCCTTTTTGGCCAACCAAGCAAGCCTGTAAAAGAAATCTGCACTACAATGACGTCTCACTGCCCCCCGGGCAAAAGGGCCATCTGAAAAAAGTGTAAAATCCAGAAAGGTAGGACAGGATATGGAGAACAGGGAGCCTTGTTATGCTGATTGGCAGGATGTCAATTGCCAGCAGCCACCCTGGAGAAGTGTATGGTGTTTCCTGCAACACGTAAGAAATAAAGCAACACAGCCTATGGCACTTCCACTTATGGTCCTATAGCTTACGTAAATTAAAATCAAAAACAGACAGCCACAGCAATATTTGGGACGGCTGTGTTCACAAGAAGCTCGTCTACAGTATTAGGTAAATATCCCAGAAAACAAAAAATGGATAAAGAAGTTGTGGCACGTACGTACAATGCAATATCACTCAGAAATGAAATCTGTGTCATCAGGCCCGTAGCGGCATAGTGAGTGGATGCAGGTACGGTGATTCTACGTGAACTACGTCACACAGAAAAAGAAACATCATAAGATATCACTAATACACGGAATGTAAACTTCACTACACATGAACTGAATTACAAAACAGAACAGGGTCTCAAATTTAGAAAACCAACTAGTGCTTGCTTATGGGAAAAGGTGCCTTGGGGTGCTGCATAAAACCAGAGACTGAAATTAGCACAGATAACTTTCCATAAGCCAAATATGTAATAGACAAGACCTACTCCTTGCTCAACGAAATGGACCCAACACCACATATTCAACGCCTAGGAATATACCTGACTAGGAAGAATCTTAAAACCCATGGATATATATGTCTCTGTAAGAGAATCAAGCGTGTGTACAGCGGCCGAAACACAGCAGTGAAAATCCGATAAATCCCATTACCAAAATAAATTTCGAAAACAAAACACAAAGACAGTGAAATAGAGAGCAATTCTTAATAATTCACTCAGTGCATGTGATGCAACCGGGATTGACCACATCTACACCCAGAGCTGGTTGAGACCTAAGGCTGGACAGTTCAGGCTGATAGCATTGGTGAGTTTCGGTGAGCAAATGCAGACCCTTTGAAGTCATACTGCATGGTACCCATTCCATGGGTCCCAACTCGCCAGGTTCAAGGCATTCTTCCTCCAGCTAAAACATGCAAGGTAAACCCACATTATGGTCCACCGTGTGATTGGGAAACGATTTAAAATGAATCTCAGTTTTCGTAACCTGGTCCTCGGCTTCACCATTCCAGATGCTTTACTAACACTCTCCCCGCTTGGAGAGTCAGTGCCTTTAACCTCCTGTTTGGCACAGCTTGCAATTTCTGTGCAAGATGAACAGGAATAGGTAGAACCAATGAGAGACTAGCTGTAGGTGTCTGCACGGGCAAATGTAACGCTCATTTCCCACCAGGAAGAGGAATTAAACAAAGGCTCATCGTGCCCTGCTGAAAACAGATTAAGGCCTGAAGCAATCCTGCGGTTTTGTGCCCAGCTCAAAAGAAAGGGAGTTGAAGAAAGGAGCTCAGGGGCACTGTAATTCACAAACCTACAGAGTTATAAATGACAGCTATCCTCCAAAAATATATTGAAGTAAGACTGCGAAGGGGACTTGAAAACGGGGCAGAATTTCAGGAAAACGATTGCAGGGGGTAGACTGGAATTGCCCTGAAAGCATAGGAAAAGAGGCACAACGTCGAAAATGATGCACTTGCCCAAAAAGGGCGTATGCGTTTTTTCCTGAATATATTCAGGAAAAAACGCATACGCCCTTTTTGGCCAACCAAGCAAGCCTGTAAAGGAAATCTGCACTACAATGATGTCTGACTGCCCGCCGGGCAAAAGGGCCATCTGAAAAAAGTGTAAAATCCAGAAAGGTAGGACAGGATATGGAGAACAGGGAGCCTTGTTATGCTGATTGGCAGGATGTAAATTGCCAGCAGCAATCCTGGAGAAGTGTATGGAGTTTCCTGAAACACGTAAGAGACAAAGCAACACAGCCTATGGCACTTCCACTTATGGTCCTATAGTTTAAGGAAATTAAAAAAAAAAACAGACAGCCACCCCAGTATTTGGGACGGCTGGGTTCACAAGAAGCTCGTCTACAGTATCAGGTAAATATCCCAGAATGCAAAAAATGGATAAAGAAGTTGTGGCACGTACGTACAATGCAATATCACTCAGCAATGAAATCTGTGTCATCAGGCCTGTAGCGGCATTGTGAGTGGATGCAGGTATGGTGATTCTACGTGAACTACGTCACACAGAAAAAGAAACATCATAAGATATCACTAATACACGGAATGTAAACTTGACTACACATGAACTGAATTACAAAACAGAACAGGGTCTCAAATTTAGAAAACCAACTAGTGCTTGCTTATGGGGAAAGTTGCGTTGGGGCGCTGCTTAAAACCAGAGACTGAGATTAGCACAGATAACATTCCATAAGCCAAATATGTAATAGACAAGACCTACTCCTTGCTCAACGAAATGGACTCAACACCACATATTCAACGCCTAGGAATATACCTGACTAGGAAGAATCTTAAAACCCATGGATATATATGTCTCCGTAAGAGAATCAAGCGTGTGTACAGCGGCCGAAACGCAGCAGTGAAAATCCGATAAATCCCATTATCAAAATAAATTTCGAAAACAAAACACAAAGACAGTGAAATAGAGAGCAATTCTTAAATAATTCACTCAGGGCATGTGATGCAACCGGGATTGACCACATCTACACCCAGAGCTGGTTGAGACATAAGGATGGACACTTCAGGCTGATAGCATTGGTGAGTTTCGGTGAGCAAATGCAGACCCTTTGAAGTCATACTGCATGGTACCTATTCCATGGGTCCCAACTCTTCAGGTTCAAGGGATTCTTCCTCCAGCTAAAACATGCATGGGAAACCCACAGTATGGTCCACCGTGTGATTGGGAAACGATTTAAAATGCATCTCAGTTTTCGTATCCTGGTCCTCGGTTTCACCATTCCAGATGCTTTACTAACACTCTCCCTGCTTGGAGAGTCAGTGCCTTTAACCTCCTGTTTGGCACAGCTTACAGTTTCTGTGCAAGATGAACAGGAATAGGGAGAACCAATGAGAGACTAGCTGTAGGTGTCTGCACGGGCAAATGTAACGCTCATTCCCACCAGGAAGAGGAATTAACCAAAGGCTCAGCATGCCCTGCCGGAAAAAGATTAGGGCCTGAAGCAATCCTGCGGTTTTGTGCCCAGCTCAAAAGAAAGCGAGTTGAAGAAAGGAGCTCAGGGGCACTGTAATTCACAAACCTGCAGAGTTATAAATGACAGCTATCCTCCAAAGATATATTGAAGTAAGCCTGCGAAGGGGACTTGAAAGCGGTGCAGAATTTCAGGAAAACGATTGCAGGGGGTAGACTGGAATTGCCCTGAAAACATAGGAAAAGAGGCACAACGTCGACAATCATGCACTTGGCCAAAACGGGCGTAGGCGTTTTTTCCTGAATATATACAGGAAAAAACGCATACGCCCTTTTTGGCCAACCAAGCAAGCCTGTAAAAGAAATCTGCACTACAATGAAGTCTCACTGCCCCCCGGGCAAAAGGGCCATCTGAAAAAAGTGTAAAATCCAGAAAGGTAGGACAGGATATGGAGAACAGGGAGCCTTGTTATGCTGATTAGCAGGATGTAAATTGCCAGCAGCCACCCTGGAGAAGTGTATGGTGTTTCCTGCAACACGTAAGAAAAAAAGCAACACAGCCTATGGCACTTCCACTTATGGTCCTATAGCTTACGTAAATTAAAATCAAAAACAGACAGCCACCCCAATATTTGGGACGGCTGTGTTCACAAGAAGCTCGTCTACAGTATTAGGTAAATATCCCAGAAAACAAAAAATGGCTAAAGAAGTTGTGGCACGTACGTACAATGCAATATCACTCAGCAATGAAATCTGTGTCATCAGGCCCGTAGCGGCATAGTGAGTGGATGCAGGTACGGTGATTCTACGTGAACTACGTCACACAGAAAAAGAAACATCATAAGATATCACTAATACACGGAATGTAAACTTGACTACACATGAACTGAATTACAAAACAGAACAGGGTCTCAAATTTAGAAAACCAACTAGTGCTTGCTTATGGGGTAAGGTGCCTTGGGGTGCTGCATAAAACCAGAGACTGAAATTAGCACAGATAACATTCCATAAGCCAAATATGTAATAGATAAGACCTACTCCTTGCTCAACGAAATGCACTCAACACCACATATTCAACGCCTAGGAATATACCTGACTAGGAAGAATCTTAAAACCCATGGATTTATATGTCTCCGTAAGAGAATCAAGCGTGTGCACAGCGGCATAAACGCAGCAGTGAAAATCCAATAAATCCAATTATCAAAATAAATTTCAAAAACAAAACACAAAGAGACTGAAATAGAGAGCAATTCTTAAATAATTCACTCAGAGCATGTGATGCAACAGGGATTGACCACATCTACACCCTGAGGTGGTTGAGACATAAGGCTGGACACTTCAGGCTGATAGCATTGGTGAGTTTCGGTGAGCAAATGCAGACCCTTTGAAGTCATACTGCATGGTACCCATTCCACGGGTCCCAACTCTCCAGGTTCAAGGGATTCTTCCTCCAGCTAAAACATGCATGGGAAACCCAGAGTATCATCCACCGTGTGATTGGGAAACGATTTAAAATGCATCTCAGTTTTCGTATCCTGGTCCTCGGGTTCACCATTCCAGACGCTTTACTAACACTCTCCCTGCTTGGAGTGTCCGTGCCTTTAACCTCCTCTTTGGCACAGCTTGCAATTTCTGTGCAAGATGAATAGGAATAGGGAGAACCAATGAGTGACTAGCTATAGGTGTCTGCACGGGCAAATGTAACGCTCATTTCCCACCAGGAAGAGGAAGTAACCAAAGGCTCAGCATGCCCTGCTGAAAACAGATTAGGGCCTGAAGGAATCCTGCGGTTTTGTGCCCAGCTCACAAGAAAGCGAGTTGAAGAAAGGAGCTCGGGGGCACTGTAATTCACAAACCTGCAGAGTTATAAATGACAGCTATTCTCCAAAAATATATTGAAGTAAGCCTGCGAAGGGGACTTGAACGCGGGGCAGAATTTCAGGAAAACGATTGCAGGGGGTAGACTGGAATTGCCCTGAAAGCATAGGAAAAGAGGCAGAACGTCGACAATGATGCACTTGGCCAAAAAGGGCATATGCGTTTTTTCCTGAATATATTCAGGAAAAAACGCATACGCCCTTTTTGGCCAACCAAGCAAGCCTGTAAAGGAAATCTGCACTACAATGAAGTCTCACTGCCCCCCGGGCAAAAGGGCCATCTGAAAAATGTGTAAAATCCAGAAAGGTAGGACAGGATATGGAGAACAGGGAGCCTTGTTATGCTGATTGGCAGGATGTAAATTGCCAGCAGCCACCCTGGAGAAGTGTATGGTGTTTCCTGAAACACGTAAGAAAGAAAGCAACACAGCCTATGGCACTTCCAATTATGGTCCTATAGCTTACGGAAATTAAAATCAAAAACAGAGAGCCACCCCAATATTTGGGACGGCTGTGTTCACAAGAAGCTCGTCTACAGTATCAGGTAAATATTGCAGAAAGCAAAAAATGGATAAAGAGGTTGTGGCACGTACGTACAATGCAATATCACTCAGCAATGAAATCTGTGTCATCAGGCCCGTAGCGGCATAGTGAGAGGATGCAGGTATGGTGATTCTACGTGAACTACGTCACAGAGAAAAAGAAACATCATAAGATATCACTAATACACGGAATGTAAACTTGACTACACATGAACTGAATTACAAAACAGAACAGGGTCTCAAATTTAGAAAACCAACTAGTGCTTGCTTATGGGGAAAGGTGCCTTGGGGTGCTGCATAAAACCAGAGACTGAAATTAGCACAGATAACATTCCATAAGCCAAATATGTAATAGACAAGACCTACTCCTTGCTCAACGAAATGGACTCAACACCACATATTCAACGCCTAGGAATATACCTGACTAGGAAGAATCTTAAAACCCATGGATTTATATGTCTCCGTAAGAGAATCAAGCGTGTGTACAGCGGCATAAACGCAGCAGTGAAAATCCGATAAATCCCATTATTGAAATAAATTTCAAAAACAAAACACAAAAACAGTGAAATAGAGAGCAATTCTTAAATAATTCACTCAGGGCATGTGATGCAACCGGGATTTAACACATCTACACCCAGAGCTGGTTGAGACATAAGGCTGGACACTTCAGGCTGATAGCATTGGTGAGTTTCGGTGAGCAAATGCAGACCCTTTGAAGTCATACTGCATGGTACTCATTCCATGGGTCCAAACTCTCCAGCTTCAAGGGATTCTTCCTCCAGCTAAAACATGCATGGGAAACCCAGAGTATCATCCACCGTGTGATTGGGAAATGATTTAAAATGCATCTCAGTTTTCGTATCCTGGTCCTCGGGTTCACCATTCCACATGCTTTACTAACACTCTCCCCGCTTGGAGAGTCAGTGCCTTTAACCTCCTGTTTGGCACAGCTTGCAATTTCTGTGCAAGATGAACAGGAATAGGGAGAACCAATGAGAGACTAGCTGTAGGTGTCTGCACGGGCAAATGTAACGCTCATTTCCCACCAGGAAGAGGAATTAACCAAAGGCTCAGTGTGCCCTGCCGGAAACAGATTAGGGCCTGAAGCAATCCTGCCGTTTTGTGCCCAGCTCACAAGAAAGCGAGATGAAGAAAGGAGCTCAGGGGCACTGTAATTCACAAACCTGCAGAGTTATAAATGACAGCTATCCTCCAAAAATATATTGAAGAAAGCCTGCGAAGGGGACTTGAAAGCGGGGCAGAATTTCAGGAAAACGATTGCAGGGGGTAGACTGGAATTGCCCTGAAAGCATAGGAAAAGAGGCAGAACGTCGACAATGATGCACTTGGCCAAAAAGGGCTTATGCGTTTTTTCCTGAATATATTCAGGAAAACACGCATACGCCCTTTTTGGCAAACCAAGCAAGCCTGTAAAGGTAATCTGCACTACAATGAAGTCTCACTGCCCCCCGGGCAAAAGGGCCATCTGAAAAAAGTGTAAAATCCAGAAAGGTAGGACAGGATATGGAGAACAGGGTGCCTAGTTATGCTGATTGGCAGGATGTAAATTGCCAGCAGCCACCCTGGAGAAGTGTATGGTGTTTCCTGAAACACGTAAGAAACAAAGCAACACAGCCTATGGTACTTCCACTTATGGTCCTATAGCTTACGGAAATTAAAATCAAAAACAGACAGCCACCCCAATATTTGGGACGGCTGTGTTCACAAGAAGTTCGTCTACAGTATCAGGTAAATATCCCAGAAAGCAAAAAATGGATAAAGAAGTTGTGGCACGTACGTACAATGCAATATCACTCAGCAATGAAATCTGTGTCATCAGGCCCGTAGCGGAATAGTGAGTGGATGCAGGTACGGTGATTCTACGTGAACTACGTCACACAGTAAAAGAAACATCATAAGATATCACTAATACACGGAATGTAAACTTGACTACACATGAACTGAATTACAAAACAGAACAGGGTCTCAAATTTAGAAAACCAACTAGTGCTTGCTTATGGGGAAAGGTGCGTTGGGGTGCTGCATAAAACCAGAGACTGAAATTAGCACAGATAACTTTCCATAAGCCAAATATGTAATAGACAAGACCTACTCCTTGCTCAACGAAATGGACCCAACACCACATATTCAACGCCTAGGAATATACCTGACTAGGAAGAATCTTAAAACCTATGGATATATATGTCTCCTTAAGAGAATCAAGCGTGTGTACAGCGGCCGAAACGCAGCAGTGGAAATCCGATAAATCCCATTATCAAAATAAATTTCGAAAACAAAACACAAAGACAGTGAAATAGAGAGCAATTCTTAAATAATTCACTCAGGGCATGTGATGCAACAGGGATTGACCACATCTACACCCTGAGCTGGTTGAGACATAAGGCTGGACACTTCTGGCTGATAGCATTGGTGAGTTTCAGTGAGCAAATGCAGACCCTTTGAAGTCATACTGCATGGTACCCATTCCATGGGTCCCAACTCTCCAGGTTCAAGGGATTCTTCCTTCAGCTAAAACATGCATGGGAAACACAGAGTATGGTACACCGTGAGATTGGGAAATGATGTAAAATGGATCTCAGTTTTCGTATCCTTGTCCTCGGGTTCACCATTCCAGACGCATTACTAGCACTCTCCCCGCTTGGAGAGTCAGTGCCTTTAACCTCCTGTTTGGCACAGTTTGCAATTTCTGTGCAAGATGAACAGGAATAGGGAGGACAAATGAGAGACTAGCTGTAGGTGTCTGCACGGGCAAATGTAACACTCATTGCCCACCAGGAAGAGGAATTAAACAAAGGCTCAGTGTGCCCTGCTGGAAAGAGATTAGGGCCTGAAGCAATCCTGCGATTTTGTGCCCAGCTCACAAGAAAGCGAGTTGAAGAAAGGAGCTCAGGGGCACTGTAATTCACAAACCTGCAGAGTTATAAATGACAGCTATCCTCCAAAAATATATTGAAGTAAGCCTGCGAAGGGGACTTGAAGGCGGGACAGAATTTCAGGAAAACGATTGCAGGGGGTAGACTAGAATTGCCCTGAAAGCATAGGAAAAGAGGCACAACGTCGGCAATGATGCACTTGGCCAAAAAGGGCGTATGCGTTTTTTCCTGAATATATTCAGGAAAAAACGCATACACCCTTTTTGGGCAACCAAGCAAGCCTGTAAAGGAAATCTGCACTACAATGAAGTCTCACTGCGCCCCGGGCAAAAGGGCCATCTGAAAAAAGTGTAAAATCCAGAAAGGTAGGACAGGATATGGAGAACAGGGAGCCTTGTTATGCTGATTGGCAGGATGTAAATTGCCAGCAGCCACCCTGGAGAAGTGTATGGTGTTTCCAGAAACACGTAAGAAACAAAGCAACACAGCCTATGGCACTTCCACTTATGGTCCTATAGCTTACGGAAATTAAAATCAAAAACAGACAGCCACCCCAATATTTGGGACGGCTGTGTTCACAAGAAGTTCGTCTACAGTACCAAGTAAATATCCCAGAAAGCAAAAAATGGATAAAGAAGTTGTGGCACGTACGTGCAATGCAATATCACTCACCAATGAAATCTGTGTCATCAGGCCCGTAGCGGCATAGTGAGTGGATGCAGGTACGGTGATTCTACGTGAACTACGTCACACAGAAATAGAAACATCATAAGATATCACTAATACACGGAATGTAAACTTGACTACACATGAACTGAATTACAAAAGAGAACAGGGTCTCAAATTTAGAAAACCAACTAGTGCTTGCTTATGTGGAAAGGTGCGTTGGTGTGCTGCATAAAACCAGAGACTAAAATTAGCACAGATAACTTTCCATAAGCCAAATATGTAATAGACAAGACCTACTCCTTGCTCAACGAAATGGACCCAACACCACATATTCAACGCCTAGGAATATACCTGACTAGGAAGAATCTTAAAACCCATGGATATATATGTCTCCGTAAGAGAATCAAGCGTGTGTACAGCGGCCGAAACGCAGCAGTGAAAATCCGAAAAATCCCATTATCAAAATAAATTTCAAAATCAAAACACAAAGACAGTGAAATAGAGAGCAATTCTTAAATAATTCACTCAGGGCATGTGATGCAACCGGGATTGACCACATCTACACCCAGAGCTGGTTGAGACATAAGGCTGCACACTTCAGGCTGATAGCATTGGTGAGTTTCGGTGAGCAAATGCAGACCCTTTGAAGTCATACTGCATGGTACCCATTCCATGGGTCCCAACTCTCCAGGTTCAAGGGATTCTTCCTCCAGCTAAAACATGCATGGGAAACCCAGAGTATCATCCACCGTGTGATTCGGAAACGATTTAAAATGCATCTCAGTTTTCGTATCCTGGTCCTCGGGTTCACCATTCCAGATGCTTTACTAACACTCTCCCCGCTTGGAGAGTCAGTGTCTTTAAACTCCTGTTTGGCACAGCTTGCAATTTCTGTGGAAGATGAACAGGAATGGGGAGAACCAATGAGAGACTAGCTGTAGGTGTCTGCACGGGCAAATGTAACGCTCATTGCCCACCAGGAAGAGGAATTAACCAAAGGCTCAGCGTGCCCTGCCGGAAACAGATTAGGGCCTGAAGCAATCCTGCGGTTTTTTGCCCAGCTCACAAGAAAGCGAGTTGAAGAAAGGAGCTCAGGGGCACTGTAATTCACAAACCTGCAGAGTTATAAATGACAGCTATCCTCTAAAAATATATTGAAGTAAGCCTGCGTAGGGGACTTGAAAGCGGGGCAGAATTTCAGGAAAACGATTGCAGGGGGTAGACTGGAATAGCCCTGAAAGCATAGGAAAAGAGGCACAACGTCGACAATGATGCACTTGGCCAAAAAGGGCGTATGCGTTTTTTCCTGAATATATTCAGGAAAAAACGCATACGCCCTTTTTGGCCAACCAAGCAAGCCTGTAAAGGAAATCTGCACTACAATGAAGTCTCACTGCCCCCCGGGCAAGAGGGCCATCTGAAAAAAGTGTAAAATCCAGAAAGGTAGGACAGGATATGGAGAACAGGGAGCCTTGTTATGCTGATTGGCAGGATGTAAATTGCCAGCAGCCACCCTGGAGAAGTGTATGGTGTTTCCTGAAACACGTAAGAAACAAAGCAACACAGCCTATGGCACTTCCACTTATGGTCCTATAGCTTACGGAAATTAAAATCAAAAACAGACAGCCACCCCAATATTTGGGACGGCTCTGTTCACAAGAAGCTCGTCTACAGTACCAGGTAAATATCCCAGAAAGCAAAAAATGGATAAAGAAGTTGTGGCACGTACGTGCAATGCAGTATCACTCAGCAATGAAATCTGTGTCTTCAGGCCCGTAGCAGCATAGTGAGTGGATGCAGGTACCGTGATTCTACGTGAACTACGTCACACAGAAAAAGAAACATCATAAGATATCACTAATACACCGAATATAAACTTGACTACACATGAACTGAATTACAAAACAGAACAGGGTCTCAAATTTAGAAAACCAATTAGTGCTTGCTTATGGGGAAAGGTGCCTTGGGGTGCTGCATAAAACCAGAGACTGAAATTAGCACAGATAACATTCCATAAGCCACATATGTAATAGACAAGACCTACTCCTTGCTCAACGAAATGGACTCAACACCACATATTCAATGCCTAGGAATATACCTGACTAGGAAGAATCTTAAAACCCATGGATATATATGTCTCCGTAGGAGAATCAAGCGTGTGTACAGCGGCCGAAATTCAGCAGTGAAAATCCGATAAATCCCATTATCAAAATAAATTTCGAAAACAAAACACAAAGACAGTGAAATAGAGAGCAATTCTTAAATAATTCACTCAGGGCATGTGATGCAACCGGGATTGACCACATCTACACCCAGAGCTGGTTGAGACATAAGGCTGGACACTTCAGGCTGATAGCATTGGTGAGGTTCGGTGAGTAAATGCAGACCCTTTGAAGTCATACTGCATGGTACCCATTCCATGGGTCCCAACACTCCAGGTTCAAGGGATTCTTCCTCCAGCTAAAACATGCATGGGAAACCCAGAGTATCGTCCACCGTGTGAGTGGGAAACGATTTAAAATGCATCTCAGTTTTCGTATCCTGGTCCTCGGGTTCACCATTCCAGACGCTTTACTAACACTCTCCCTGCTTGGAGAATCAGTGCCTTTAACCTCCTGTTTGGCACAGCTGGCAAATTCTGTGCAAGATGAACAGGAATAGGGAGAACCAATGAGAGACTAGCTGTAGGTGTCTGCACGGGGAAATGTAACGCTCATTTCCCACCAGGAAGAGGAATTAACCAAAGGCTCAGCGTGCCCTGCAGGAAACAGATTAGTGGCTGAAGCAATCCTGCCGTTTTGTGCCCAGCTCACAAGAAAGCGAGTTGAAGAAAGGAGCTCAGGGGCACTGTAATTCACAAACCTGCAGAGTTATAAATGACAGCTATCTTCCAAAAGTTTATTGAAGTAAGCCTGCGAAGGGGACTTGAAAGCGGGGCAGAATTTCAGGAAAACGATTGCAGGGGGTAGACTGGAATTGCCCTGAAAGCATAGGAAAAGAGGCACAACGTCGACAATGATGCACTTGGCCAAAAAGGGCGTATGCGTTTTTTCCTGAATATATTCAGGAAAAAACGCATATGCACTTTTTGGCCAAACAAGCAAGCCTGTAAAGGAAATCTGCACTACAATGAAGTCTCACTGCCCCCCTGTCAAAAGGGCCATCTGAAAAAAGTGTAAAATCCAGAAAGGTAGGACAGGATATGGAGAACAGGGAGCATTGTTATGCTGATTGGGAGGATGTAAATTGCCAACAGCCACCCTGGAGAAGTGTATAGTGTTTCCTGAAACACGTAAGAAATAAAGGAACACAGCCTATAGCAATTGCACTTATGGTCCTCTTGCTTAGGGAAATTAAAATCAAAAACAGAGATCCACCCCAAAGTTTGGGACGGCTGTTTTCCCAAGAAGCTCGTCTACAGTACCAGGTAAATATCCCAGAAAGAAAAAAATGGATAAAGAAGTTGTTGCACGTACGTGCAATGCAATATCACTCAGCAATGAAATCTGTGTCATCAGGCCCGTAGCGGCATAGTGAGTGGATGCAGGTACGGTGATTCTACGTGAACTACCTCACACAGAAAAAGAAACATCATAAGATATCACTAATACACGGAATGTAAACTTGACTACACATGAACTGAATTACAAAACAGAACAGGGTCTCAAATTTAGTAAACCAGCTAGTGCTTGCTTATGGGGAAAGGCGCCTTGGGGTGCTGCATAAAACCAGAGACTGAAATTAGCACAGATAACTTTCCATAAGCCAAATATGTAATAGACAAGACCTACCCCTTGCTCAACGAAATGGACCCAACACCACATATTCAACGCCTAGGAATATACCTGACTAGGAAGAATATTAAAACCCATGGATATATATGTCTCCGTAAGAGAATCAAGCGTGTGTACAGCGGCCGAAACGCCCCAGTGAAAATCCGATAAATCCCATTATCAAAATAAATTTCGAAAACAAAACACAAAGACAGTGAAATAGAGAGCAATTCTTAAATAATTCACTAAGGGCATGTGATGCAACCGGGATTGACCACATCTACACCCAGAGCTGGTTGAGACATAAGGCTGGACACGTCAGGCTGATAGCATTGGTGAGTTTCGGTGAGCAAATGCAGACCCTTTGAAGTCATACTGCATGGTACCCATTCCATGGGTCCCAACTCTCCAGGTTCAAGGGATTCTTCCTCCAGCTAAAACATGCATGGGAAACCCAGAGTATCGTTCACCGTGTGATTGGGAAACGATTTGACATGCATCTCAGTTTTCGTATCCTGGTCCTCGGGTTCACCATTCCAGATGCTTTACTAACACTCTCCCCGGTTGGAGAGTCAGTGCCTTTAACCTCCTGTTTGGCACAGCTTGCAATTTCTGTGCAAGATGAACAGGAATAGGGAGAACCAATGAGAGACTAGCTGTAGGTGTCTGCACGGGCAAATGTAACGCCCATTGCCCACCAGGAAGAGGAATTAAACAAAGGCTCAGTGTGCCCTGCTGGAAACAGATTAGGGCCTGAAGCAATCCTGCGGTTTTGTGCCCAGCTCACAAGAAATCGAGTTGAACAAAGGAGATCAGGGGCACTGTAATTCACAAACCTGCAGAGTTATAAATGACAGCTATCCTCCAAAAATATATTGAAGTAAGCCTGTGAAGGGGACTTGAAAGCCGGGCAGAATTTCAGGAAAGCGGTTGCAGGGGGTAGACTGGAATTGCCCTGAAAGCATAGGAAAAGAGGCACAACGTCGACAATGATTCACTTGTCCAAAAAGGACGTATGCGTTTTTTCCTGAATATATTCAGGAAAAAACGCATACACCCTTTTTGGGCATCCAAGCAAGCCTGTAAAGGAAATCTGCACTACAATGAAGTCTCACTGCCCCCCGGGCAAGAGGGCCATCTGAAAAAAGTGTAAAATCCAGAAAGTTAGGACAGGATATGGAGAACAGGGAGCCTTATTATGCTGATTGGCAAGATGTAAATTGCCAGCAGCCACCCTGGAGAAGTGTATGGTGTTTCCTGCAACACGTAAGAAACAAAGCAACACAGCCTATGGCACTTGCATTTATGGTTCTATAGCTTACGGATATTAAAATCAATAACAGACAGCCACCTCAATATTTGGGACGGCTGTGTTCACAAGAAGCTCGTCTACAGTATCAGGTAAATATCCCAAAATGCAAAAAATGGATAAAGAAGTTGTGGCACGTACGTACAATGCAATATCACTCAGCAATGAAATCTGTGTCATCAGGCCCGTAGCGGCATAGTGAGTGGATGCAGGTACGGTGATTCTACGTGAACTACCTCACACAGAAAAAGAAACATCATAAGATATCACTAATACACGGAATGTAAAATTGACTACACATGAACTGAATTACAAAACAGAACAGGGTCTCAAATTTAGTAAACCAGCTAGTGCTTGCTTATGGGGAAAGGCGCCTTGGGGTGCTGCATAAAACCAGAGACTGAAATTAGCACAGATAACTTTCCATAAGCCAAATATGTAATAGACAAGACCTACTCCTTGCTCAACGAAATGGACCCAACACCACATATTCAACGCCTAGGAATATACCTGACTAGGAAGAATATTAAAACCCATGGATATATATGTCTCCGTAAGAGAATCAAGCGTGTGTACAGCGGCCAAAACGCAGCAGTGAAAATCCGATAAATCCCATTATCAAAAAAAATTTCGAAAACAAAACACAAAGACAGTGAAATAGAGAGCAATTCTTAAATAATTCACTAAGGGCATGTGATGCAACCGGGATTGACCACATCTACACCCAGAGCTGGTTGAGACATAAGGCTGGACACTTCAGGCTGATAGCATTGGTGAGTTTCGGTGAGCAAATGCAGACCCTTTGAAGTCATACTGCATGGTACCCATTCCATGGGTCCCGACTCTCCAGGTTCAAGGGATTCTTCCTCCAGCTAAAACATGCATGGGAAACCCAGAGTATCGTTCACCTTGTGATTGGGAAACGATTTAACATGCATCTCAGTTTTCGTATCCTGGTCCTCGGGTTCACCATTCCAGATGCTTTACTAACACTCTCCCCGGTTGGAGAGTCAGTGCCTTTAACCTCCTGTTTGGCACAGCTTGCAATTTCTGTGCAAGATGAACAGGAATAGGGAGAACCAATGAGAGACTAGCTGTAGGTGTCTGCACGGGCAAATGTAACGCCCATTGCCCACCAGGAAGAGGAATTAAACAAAGGCTCAGTGTGCCCTGCTGGAAACAGATTAGGGCCTGAAGCAATCTGGCGGTTTTGTGCCCAGCTCACAAGAAAGCGAGTTGAAGAAAGGAGCTCAGGGGCACTGTAATTCACAAACCTGCAGAGTTATAAATGACAGCTATCCTCCAAAAATATATTGAAGTAAGCCTGTGAAGGGGACTTGAAAGCCGGGCAGAATTTCAGGAAAGCGGTTGCAGGGGGTAGACTGGAATTGCCCTGAAAGCATAGGAAAAGAGGCACAACGTCGACAATGATTCACTTGGCCAAAAAGGACGTATGCGTTTTTTCCTGAATATATTCAGGAAAAAACGCATACACCCTTTTTGGGCATCCAAGCAAGCCTGTAAAGGAAATCTGCACTACAATGAAGTCTCACTGCCCCCCGGGCAAGAGGGCCATCTGAAAAAAGTGTAAAATCCAGAAAGTTAGGACAGGATATGGAGAACAGGGAGCCTTGTTATGCTGATTGGCAAGATGTAAATTGCCAGCAGCCACCCTGGAGAAGTGTATGGTGTTTCCTGCAACACGTAAGAAACAAAGCAACACAGCCTATGGCACTTGCACTTATGGTTCTATAGCTTACGGATATTAAAATCAATAACAGACAGCCACCTCAATATTTGGGACGGCTGTGTTCACAAGAAGCTCGTCTACAGTATCAGGTAAATATCCCAAAATGCAAAAAATGGATAAAGAAGTTGTGGCACGTACGTACAATGCAATATCACTCAGCAATGAAATCTGTGTCATCAGGCCCGTAGCGGCATAGTGAGTGGATGCAGGTACGGTGATTCTACGTGAACTACCTCACACAGAAAAAGAAACATCATAAGATATCACTAATACACGGAATGTAAACTTGACTACACATGAACTGAATTACAAAACAGAACAGGGTCTCAAATTTAGTAAACCAGCTAGTGCTTGCTTATGGGGAAAGGCGCCTTGGGGTGCTGCATAAAACCAGAGACTGAAATTAGCACAGATAACTTTCCATAAGCCAAATATGTAATAGACAAGACCTACTCCTTGCTCAACGAAATGGACCCAACACCACATATTCAACGCCTAGGAATATACCTGACTAGGAAGAATATTAAAACCCATGGATATATATGTCTCCGTAAGAGAATCAAGCGTGTGTACAGCGGCCGAAACGCAGCAGTGAAAATCCGATAAATCCCATTATCAAAATAAATTTCGAAAACAAAACACAAAGACAGTGAAATAGAGAGCAATTCTTAAATAATTCACTAAGGGCATGTGATGCAACCGGGATTGACCACATCTACACCCAGAGCTGGTTGAGACATAAGGCTGGACACGTCAGGCTGATAGCATTGGTGAGTTTCGGTGAGCAAATGCAGAACCTTTGAAGTCATACTGCATGGTACCCATTCCATGGGTCCCAACTCTCCAGGTTCAAGGGATTCTTCCTCCAGCTAAAACATGCATGGGAAACCCACAGTATGGTCCACCGTGTGATTGGGAAACGATTTAAAATGTATCTCAGTTTTCGTATCCATGTCCTCAGGTTCACCATTCCAGACGCTTTACTCACACTCTTCCTGCTTGGAGAGTCAGTGCCTTTAACCTCCTCTTTGGCACAGCTTGCAATTTCTGTGCAAGATGAACAGGAATAGGGAGAACCAATGAGAGACTAGCTGTAGGTGTCTGCACGGGCAAATGTAACGCTCATTTCCCACCAGGAAGAGGAATTAACCAAAGGCTCAGTGTGCCCTGCTGGAAAGAGATTAGGGCCTGAAGCAATCCTGCGGTTTTGTGCCCAGCTCACAAGAAAGCGAGTTGAAGAAAGGAGCTCAGGGGCACTGTAATTCACAAACCTGCAGAGTTATAAATGACAGCTATCTTCCAAAAGTATATTGAAGTAAGCCTGCGAAGGGGACTTGAATGCGGGGCAGAATTTCAGGAAAACGATTGTAGGGGTAGACTGGAATTGCCCTGAAAGCATAGGAAAAGAGGCAGAACGTCGACAATGATGCACTTGGCCAAAAAGGGCGTATGCGTTTTTTCCTGAATATATTCAGGAAAAAACGCATACGCCCTTTTTGGCCAACCAAGCAAGCCTGTAAAGGAAATCTGCACTACAATGAAGTCTCACTGCCCCCCGGGCAAGAGGGCCATCTGAAAAAAGTGTAAAATCCAGAAAGGTAGGACAGGATATGGAGAAAAGGGAGCCTTGTTATGCTGATTGGCAGGATGTAAATTGCCAACAGGCACACTGGAGAAGTGTATGGTGTTTCCTGAAACACGTAAGAAATACAGCAACACAGCCTATGGCAATTGCACTTATGGTCCTATTCCTTAGGGAAATTAAAATCAAAAACAGAGAGCCACCCCAAAATTTGGGATGGCTGTGTTCCCAAGAAGCTCGTCTACAGTACCAGGTAAATATCCCAGAAAGCAAAAAATGGATAAAGAAGTTGTGGCACGTACGTGCAATGCAATATCACTCAGCAATGAAATCTGTGTCATTAGGCCCGTAGCGGCATAGTGAGTGGATGCAGGTACGGTGATTCTACGTGAACTACGTCACACAGAAAAAGAAACATCATAAGATATCACTAATACACGGAATGTAAACTTGACTACACATGAACTGAATTACAAAACAGAACAGGGTCTCAAATTTAGAAAACCAACTAGTGCTTGCTTATGGGGAAAGGTGCCTTGCGGTACTGCATAAAACCAGAGACTGAAATTAGCACAGATAACATTCCATAAGCCAAATATGTAATAGACAATACCTACTCCTTGCTCAACGAATTGGACTCAACACCACATATTCAACGCCTAGGAATATACCTGACTAGGAACAATCTTAAAACCCATGGATATATATGTCTCCATAAGAGAATCAAGCGTGTGTACAGAGGCCGAAACGCAGCAGTGAAAATCCGATAAATCCCATTATCAAAATAAACTTCGAAAACAAATCACAAAGACAGTGAAATAGAGAGCAATTCTTAAATAATTCACTCAGGGCATGTGATGCAACCGGGATTGACCACATCTACACCCAGAGCTGGTTGAGACATAAGGCTGGACACTTCAGGCTGATAGCATTGGTGAGTTTCGGTGAGCAAATGCAGACCCTTTGAAGTCATACTGCATGGTACCCATTCCAAGGGTCCCAACTCTCCAGGTTCAAGGGATTCTTCCTCCAGCTAAAACATGCATGGGAAACCCAGAGTATCATCCACCGTGTGATTGGGAAACGATTTAAAATGCATCTCAGTTTTCGTATCCTGGTCCTCGGGTTCACCATTCCAGATGCTTTACTAACACTCTCCCCGCTTCGAGAGTCAGTGCCTTTAACCTCCTGTTTGGCACAGCTTGCAATTTCTGTGCAAGATGAACAGGAATAGGGAGAACCAATGAGAGACTAGCTGTAGGTGTCTGCACGGGGAAATGTAACGCTCATTGCCCACCAGGAAGAGGAATTAAACAAAGGCTAAGTGTGCCCTGCTGGAAACAGATTAGGGCCTGAAGCAATCCTGCGGTTTTGTGCCCAGCTCACAAGAAAGCGAATTGAAGAAAGGAGCTCAGGGGCACTGTAATTCACAAACCTGCAGAGTTATAAATGACAGCTATCTTCCAAAAGTATATTGAAGTAAGCCTGCGAAGGGGACTTGAAAGCGGGGCAGAATTTCAGGAAAACGATTGCAGGTGGTAGACTGCAATTGCCCTGAAAGCATAGGAAAAGAGGCACAACGTCGACAATGATGCACTTGGCCAAAAAGGGCATATGCGTTTTTTCCTGAATATATTCAGGAAAAAACGCATACGCCCTTTTTGGCCAACCAAGCAAGCCTGTAAACGAAATCTGCACTACAATAAAGTCTCACTGCCCCGCCGGCAAGAGGGCCATCTGAAAAAAGTGTAAAATCCAGAAAGGTAGGACAAGATATGGAGAACAGGGAGCCTTGTTATGCTGATTGGCAGGATGTAAATTGCCAACAGCCACCCTGGAGAAGTGTATGGTGTTTCCTGAAACACATAAGAAATAAAGCAACACAGCCTATGGCAATTGCACTTATGGTCCTATTCCTTAGGGAAATTAAAATCAAAAACAGAGAGCCACCCCAAAGTTTGGGACGGCTGTGTTCCCAAGAAGCTCGTCTACAGTACCAGGTAAATATCCCAGAAAGCAAAAAATGGATAAAGTAGTTATGGCACGTACGTGCAATGCAATATCACTCAGCAATGAAATCTGTGTCATCAGTCCTGTAGCGGCATAGTGAGTGGATGCAGGTACGGTGATTCTACATGAACTACGTCACACAGAAAAAGAAACATCATAAGATATCACTAATACACCGAATGTAAACTTGACTACACATGAACTGAATTACAAAACAGAACAGGGTCTCAAATTTAGAAAACCAACTAGTGCTTGCTTATGGGGAAAGGTGCCTTGGGGTGCTGCATAAAACCAGAGACTGAAATTAGCACAGATAACTTTCCATAAGCCAAATATATAATAGACAAGACCTACTCCTTGCTCAACGAAATGGACTCAACACCACATATTCAACGCCTAGGAATATACCTGACTAGGAAGAATCTTAAAACCCATGGATATATATGTCTCCGTAAGAGAATCAAGCGTGTGTACAGCGGCCGATACGCAGCAGTGAGAATCAGATAAATCCCATTATCAAAATAATTTTTGAAAACAAAACACAAAGACAGTGAAGTACAGAGCAATTCTTAAATAATTCACTCAGGGCATGTGATGCAACCGGGATTGACCACATCTACACCCAGAGCTGGATGAGACATAAGGCTGGACACTTCAGGCTGATAGCATTGGTGAGTATCGGTGAGCAAATGCAGACCATTTGAAGTCATACTGAATGGTACCCAATTCCATGGGTCCCAACACTCCAGGTTCAAGGCATTCTTCCTCCAGCTAAAACATGCATCGGAAACCCAGAGTATCGTCCACCGTGTGATTGGGAAACGATTTAAAATGCATCTCAGTTTTCGTATCCTGGTCCTCGGGTTCACCATTCCAGATGCTTTACTAACACTCTCCCCGCTTGGAGAGTCAGTGCCTTTAACCTCCTGTTTGGCACAGCTTGCAATTTCGGTGCAAGATGAACAGGAATAGGGAGAACCAATGAGAGACTAGCTGTAGGTGTCTGCACGGCCAAATGTAACGCTCATTGCTGACCAGGAAGAGGAATTAAACAAAGGCTCAGCATGCCCTGCTGAAAACAGATTAGGGCCTGAAGCAATCCTGCGGTTTTGTGCCCAGCTCACATGAAAGTGAGTTGAAGAAAGGAGCGCAGGGGCACTGTAATTCACAAACCTGCAGAGTTATAAATGACAGCTTTCCTCCAAAAATATATTGAAGTAAGCCTGCGAAGGGGACTTGAAAGTGGGGCAGAATTTCAGGAAAACGATTGCAGGGGGTAGACTGGAATTGCCCTGAAAGCATAGGAAAAGAGGCAGAACGTCGACAATGATGCACTTGGCCAAAAAGGGTGTATGCGTTTTTTCCTGAATATATTCAGGAAAAAACGCATACGCCCTTTTTGGCCAACCAAGCAAGCCTGTAAAGGAAATCTGCACTACAATGAAGTCTCACTGCGCCCCGGGCAAAAGGGCCATCTGAAAAAAGTGTAAAATCCAGAAAGGTAGGACAGGATATGGAGAACAGGGAGCCTTGTTATGCTTATTGGCAGGATGTAAATTGCCAGCAGCCACCCTGGAGAAGTGTATGGTGTTTCCTGAAACACGTAAGAAACAAAGCAACACAGCCTATGGCACTTCCACTTATGGTCCTATAGCTTACGGAAATTAAAATCAAAAACAGACAGCCACCCCAATATTTGGGACGGCTGTGTTCACAAGAAGCTCATCTACAGTATCAGGTAAATATCCCAGAAAGCAAAAAATGGATAAAGAAGTTGTGGCATGTACGTACAATGCATTATCACTCAGCAATGAAATCTGTGTCATCAGGCCTGTAGCGGCATAGTGACTGGATGCAGGTACGGTGATTCTACGTGAACTACGTCACACAGAAAAAGAAACATCATAAGATATCACTAATACACGGAATGTAAACTTGACTACACATGAACTGAATTACAAAACAGAACAGGGTCTCAAATTTAGAAAACCAACTAGTGCTTTCTTATGCGGAAAGGAGCCTTGGGGTGCTGCATAAAACCAGAGACTGAAATTAGCACAGATAACATTCCATAAGCCAAATATTTAATAGACAAGACCTACTCCTTGCTCAACGAAATGGACCCAACACCACATATTCAATGCCGAGGAATATACCTGACTAGGAAGAAGCTTAAAACCCATGGATATATATGTCTCCGTAAGAGAATCAAGCGTGTGTACAGCGGCCGATACGCAGCACTGAAAATCCGATAAATCCCATTATCAAAATAAATTTCTAAAACTAAACACAAAGACAGTGAAATAGAGAGCAATTCTTAAATAATTCACTCAGGGCATGTGATGCAACCGGGATTGACCACATCTACACCCAGAGCTGGTTGAGACATAACGCTGGACACTTCGGGCTGATAGCATTGGTGAGTTTCGGTGAGCAAATGCAGACCCTTTGAAGTCATACTGCATGGTACCCATTCCATGGGTCCCAACTCTCCAGGTTCAAGGGATTCTTCCTCCAGCTAAAACATGCATGGGGAAACCAGAGTATCGTCCACCGTGTGATTGGGAAACGATTTAAAATGCATCTCAGTTTTCGTATCCTGGTCCTCGGGTTCACAATTCCAGACGCATTACTAACTCTCTCCCTGCTTGGAGAGTCAGTGATTTTAACCTCCTCTTTGGCATAGCTTGCAATTTCTGTGCAAGATGAACAGGAATAGGGAGAACCAATGAGAGACTAGCTGTAGGTGTCGGCACGGACAAATGTAACGCTCAATGCCCACCAGGAAGAGGAATTAAACAAAGGCTCAGTGTGCCCTGCTGGAAACAGATTAGGGCCTGAAGCAATCCTGCGGTTTTGTGCCCAGCTCACAAGAAAGCGAGTTGAAGAAAGGAGCTCAGGGGCACTGTAATTCACAAACCTGCAGAGTTATAAATGACAGCTATCCTCCAAAAATATATTGAAGTAAGCCTGCGAAGGGGACTTGAAAGCGGGACAGAATTTCAGGAAAACGACTGCAGGGGGTAGACTGGAATTGCCCTGAAAGCATAGGAAAAGAGGCACAACGTCGACAATGATGCACTTGGCCAAAAAGGGCGTATGCGTTTTTTCCTGAATATATTCAGGGAAAAACGCATACGCCCGTTTTGGCCAACCAAGCAAGCCTGTAGAAGAAATCTGCAATACAATGAAATCTCACTGCCCCCCCCCCCGGGCAAAAGGGCCATCTGAGAAAAGTGTAAAATCCAGAGAGGTAGGACAGGATATGGAGAACAGGGAGGCTTGTTATGCTGATTGGCAGGATGTAAATTTTGAACTGCCACCCTGGAGAAGAGTATGGTGTTTCCTGAAACACGTAAGAAATAAAGCAACACAGCCTATGGCAATTGCACTTATGGTCCTATTGCTTAGGGAAATTAAAATCAAAAAGAGAGAGCCACCCCAAAGTTTGGGACGGCTGTGTTCACAAGAAGCTCGTCTACAGTACCAGGTAAATATCCCAGAAAGCAAAAAATGGATAAAGAAATTGTGGCACGTACGTGCAATGCAATATCACTCAGCAATGAAATCTGTGTCATCAGGCCCGTAGCGGCATAGTGAGTGGATGCAGGTACGGTGATTCTACGTGAACTACGTCACACAGAAAAAGAAACATCATAAGATATCACTAATACACGGAATGTAAACTTGACTACACATGAACTGAATTACAAAACAGAACAGGGTCTCAAATTTAGAAAACCAACTAGTGCTTGCTTATGGGGTAAGGTGCCTTGGGGTGCTGCATAAAACCAGAGACTGAAATTAGCACAGATAACATTCCATAAGCCAAATATGTAATAGACAAGACCTACTCCATGCTCAACGAAATGGACTCAACACCACATATTCAACGCCTTGGAATATACCTGACTAGGAAGAATCTTAAAACCCATGGATTTATATGTCTCCGTAAGAGAATCAAGCGTGTGTACAGCGGCATAAATGCAGCATTGAAAATCCGATAAATCCCCTTATCAAAATAAATTTCAAAAACAAAACACAAAGAAAGTGAAATAGAGAGCAATTCTTAAATAATTCACCCAGGGCATGTGATGCAACCGGGATTGACCACATCTACACCCAGAGCTGGTTGAGACATAAGGCTGGACACGTCAGGCTGATAGCATTGGTGAGTTTCGGTGAGCAAATGCAGACCCTTTGAAGTCATACTGCATGGTACCCATTCCATGGGTCCCAACTCTCCAGGTTCAAGGGATTCTTCCTCCAGCTAAAACATGCATGGGAAACCCAGAGTATCGTCCACTGTGTGATTGGGAAACGATTTAAAATGAATCTCAGTTTTCGTATCCTGGTCCTCGGGTTCACCATTCCAGATGCTTTACTAACACTCTCCCCACTTGGAGAGTCAGTGCCTTTAACCTCCTCTTTGGCACAGCTTGCAATTTCTGTGCAAGATGAACAGGAATAGGGAGAACCAATGAGAGACTAGCTGTAGGTGTCTGCACGGGCAAATGTAACGCTCATTGCCCACCAGGAAGAGAAATTAAACAAAGGCTCAGTGTGCCCTGCTGGAAACAGATTAGGGCCTGAAGCAATCCTGCGGTTTTGTGCCCAGTTCACAAGAAAGCGAGTAGAAGAAAGGAGCTCAGGGGCACTGTAATTCACAAACCTACAGAGTTATAAATGTCAGCTATCTTCCAAAAATATATTGAAATAAGCCTGCGAACGGGACTTGATAGCGGGGCAGAATTTTAGGAAAACGATTGCAGGGGGTAGACTGGAATTGTCCTGAAAGCATAGGAATAGAGGCACAACGTCGACAATGATGCACTTGGCCAAAAAGGGCGTATGCGTATTTTCCTGAATATATTCAGAAAAAAACGCATACGCCCTATTTGGCCAACCATGGAAGCCTGTAAAAGAAATCTCCACTAGAATGAAATCTCACTGCCCCACCCACGGGCAAAAGGGCCATCTGAAAAAAGTGTAAAATCCAGAAAGGTAGGACAGGATATGGAGAACAGGCAGCCTTGTTATGCTGATTGGCAGGATGTAAATTAACAGCAGCCACCCTGGAGAAGTGTATGGTGTTTCCTGAAACACGTAAGAAACAAAGTAACACAGCCTATGGCACTACCACTTATGGTCCTATAGCTTAGGGAAATTAAAATCAAATACAGACAGCCACCCCAATATTTGGGACGGCTGTGTTCACAAGAAGCTTGTCTACAGTATCAGGTAAATATCCCAGAAAGCAAAAAATGGATAAAGAAGTTGTGGCACGTACCTACAATGCAATATCACTCAGCAATGAAATCTGTGTCATCAGGCCCGTAGTGGCATAGTGAGTGGATGCAGCTACGGTGATTCTACATGAACTACGTCACACAGAAAAAGAAACATCATAAGATATCACTAATACACGGAATGTAAACTTGACTACACATGAACTGAATTACAAAACAGAACAGGGTCTCAAATTCAGAAAACCAACTAGTGCTTGCTTATGGGGAAAGGTGCCTTGGGGTGCTGCATAAAACCAGAGACTGAAATTAGCACAGATAACTTTCCATAAGCCAAATATGTAATAGACAAGACCTACTCCTTGCTCAACGAATTGGACCCAACACCACATATTCAACGCCTAGGAATATACCTGACTAGGAAGAATCTTAAAACCCATGGATATATATGTCTCCGTAAGAGAATCAAGCGTGTGTACAGCGGCCGAAACGCAGCAGCGAAAATCCGATAAAGACCATTATCAAAATAAATTTCAAAAACAAAACTCAAAGACAGTGAGATAGAGAGCAATTCTTAAATAATTCACTCAGGGCATGTGATGCAACCGGGATTGACCACATCTACACCCAGAGCTGGTTGAGACATAAGGCTGGACACTTCAGGCTGATAGCATTGGTGAGGTTCGGTGAGTAAATGCAGACCCTTTGAAGTCATACTGCATGGTACCCATTCCAAGGGTCCCAAGACTCCAGGTTCAAGGGATTCTTCCTCCAGCTAAAACATGCATGGGAAACCCAGAGTATCGTTCACCGTGTGATTGGGAAACGATTTAAAATGCATCTCAGTTTTCATATCCTTGTCCTCGGGTTCACCATTCCAGACGCTTTACTAACACTCTCCCCGCTTGGAGAGTCAGTGCCTTTAACCTCCTGTTTGGCACAGCTTGCAGTTTCTGTGCAAGATGAACAGGAATAGGGAGAACCAATGAGAGACTAGCTGTAGTTGTCTGCACGGGTAAATGTAACGCTCATTTCCCACCAGGAAGAAGAATTAACCAAAGGCTCAGCGTGCCCTGCTGGAAACAGATTAGTGCCTGAAGCAATCCTGCGGTTTTTTGCCCAGCTCACAAGAAAGCGAGTTGAAGAAAGGAGCTCAGGGGCACTTTAAATCACAAACCTGCAGAGTTATAAATGACAGCTTTCTTCCAACAGTATATTGAAGTAAGCCTGCGGAGGGGACTTGAAAGCGGGGCAGAATTTCATGAAAACGATTGCAGGGGGTAGACTGGAATTGCCCTGAAAGCATAGGAAAAGAGGCACAACGTCGACAATGATGCACTTGGCCAAGAAGGGCGTATGCGTTTTTTCCTGAATATATTCAGGAAAAAACGCATATGCACTTTTTGGCCAACCAAGCAAGCCTGTAAAGGAAATCTGCACTACAATGAAGTCTCACTGTCCCCCTGGCAAAAGGGCCATCTGAAAAAAGTGTAAAATCCAGAAAGGTAGGACAGGATATGGAGAACAGTGAGCCTTGTTATGCAGATTGGGAGGATGTAAATTGCCAACAGCCACCCTGGAGAAGTGTATGGTGTTTCCTGAAACACGTAAGAAATAAAGGAACACAGCCTATGGCAATTGCACTTATGGTCCTTTTGCTTAGGGAAATTAAAATCAAAAACAGTGATCCAACCCAAACTTTGGGACGGCTTTGTTCACAAAAGCTCGTCTAGAGTAGCAGGTAAATATCCCAGAAAGCAAAAAATGGATAAAGAAGTTGTGGCACGTACGTGCAATGCAATATCACTCAGCAATAAAATCTGTGTCATCAGGCCCATAGCGGAATAGTGAGTGGATGCAGGTACGGTGATTCTACGTGAACTACGTCACACAGAAAAAGAAACATCATTAGATATCACTAATACACGGAATGTAAATTTAACTACACATGAACTGAATTACAAAACAGAACAGGTTTTCAAATTTTGAAAACTAACTAGTGCTTGCTTATGGGGAAAGGTGCCTTGGCTTGCTGCATAAAACCAGAGACTGAAATTATCACAGATAACTTTCCATAAGCCAAATATGTAATAGACAAGACCTACTCCTTGCTCAACGAAATGGACTCAACACCACATATTCAACGCCTAGGAATATACCTGACTAGGAAGAATCTTAAAACCCATGGATATATATGTCTCTGTAAGAGAATCAAACGTGTGTACAGCGGCCGAAACGCAGCAGTGAAAATCCGATAAATCCCATTATCAAAATAAATTTCGAAAACAAAACACAAAGACAGTGAAATAGAGAGCAATTCTTAAACAATTCACTCAAGGCATGTGATGCAACCGGGATTGACCACATCTACACCCACAGCTTGTTGAGACATAAGGCTGGACACTTCAGGCTGATAGCATTGGTGAGTTTCGGTGAGCAAATGCAGACCCTTTGAAGTCATACTGCATGGTACCCATTCCATGGGACCCAACTCTCCAGGTTCAAGGGATTCTTCCTCCAGCTAAAACATGCATGGCAAACACAGACTATCGTCCACCGTGTGATTGGGAAATGATTTAAAATGCATCTCAGTTTTCGTATCCTGGTCCTCGGGTTCACCATTCCAGATGCTTTACTAACACTCTCCCCGCTTGGAGAGTCAGTGCCTTTAACCTCCTCTTTGGCACAGCTTGCAATTTCTGTGCAAGATGAACAGGAATAGGGAGAACCAATGAGAGACAAGCTGTAGGTGTCTGCACGGGCAAATGTAAGGCTCATTGCCCACCAGGAAGAGGAATTAACCAAAGGCTCAGCGTGCCCTGCCGGAAACAGATTAGGGCCTGAAGCAATCCTGCGGTTTTGTGCCCAGCTCACAAGAAAGCGAGTTGAAGAAAGGAGCTCAGGGGCACTGTAATTCACAAACCTGCAGAGATATAAATGACAGCTATCCTCCAAAAATATATTGAAGTAGGCCTGCGAAGGGGACTTGAAAGCGCGGCAGAATTTCAGGAAAACGATTGCAGGGGGTAGACTGGAATTGCCCTGAAAGCTTAGGAAAAGAGGCAGAACGTCGACAATGATGCACTTGGCCAAAAAGGGCGTATGCGTTTTTTCCTGAATATATTCAGGAAAAAACGCATACGCCCTTTTTGGCCAAGCAAGCAACCCTGTAAAGGAAATCTGAACCACAATGAAATCTCACTGCTCCCCCGGGCAAAAGGGCCATCTGAAAAAAGTGTAAAATCCAGAAAGGTAGGACAGGATATGGAGAACAGGGAGCCTTGTTATGCTGATTGGCAGGATGTAAATTGTGACCAGCCACCCTGGAGAAGTGTATGGTGTTTCCTGAAACACGTAAGAAATAAAGCAACACAGCCTATGGCACTTCCACTTATGGTCCTATTGCTTAGGGAAATTAAAATCAAAAACAGAGAGCCACCCCAAAGTTTGGGATGGCTGTGTTCCCAGGAAGCTCGTCTACAGTACCAGGTAAATATCCGAGAAAGCAAAAAATGGATAAAGAAGTTGTGGCACGTACGTGCAAGGCAATATCACTCAGCAATGAAATCTTTGTCATCAGGCCCATAGAGGCATAGGGAGTGGATGCAGGTACGGTGATTCTACATGAACTACGTCAAACAGAAAAAGAAACATCATAAGATATCACTAATACACGGAATGTAAACTTGACTACACATGAACTGAATTACAAAACAGAACAGGGTCTCAAATTCAGAAAACCAACTAGTGCTTGCTTATGCGGAAAAGTGCCTTGGGGTGCTGCATAAAACCAGAGACTGAAATTAGCACAGATAACTTTCCATAAGCCAAATATGTAATAGACAAGACCTACTCCTTGCTCAACGAAATGGACCCAACACCACATATTCAACGCCTAGGAATATACCTGACTAGGAAGAATCTTAAAACCCATGGATATATATGTCTCCATAAGAGAATCAAGCGTGTGTACAGTGGCCAAAAGGCAGCAGTGAAAATCCGATAAATCCCATTATCAAAATAAATTTCGAAAACAAAACACAAAGACAGTGAAATAGAGAGCAATTCTTAAATAATTCACTCAGGGCATGTGATGCAACCGGGATTGACCACATCTACACCCAGAGCTGGTTCAGACATAAGGCTGGACACTTCAGGCTGATAGCATTGGTGAGTTTTGGTGAGCAAATGCAGACCCTTTGAAGTCATACTGCATGGTACCCATTCCATGGGTCCCAACTCTCCAGGTTCAAGGGATTCTTCCTTCAGCTAAAACATGCATGGGAAACACAGAGTATAGTACACCGTGAGATTGGGAAACGATTTAAAATGAATTTCAGTTTTCGTATCCTTGTCCTCGGGTTCACCATTTCAGACGCATTACTAACACTCTTCCCGCTTGGAGAGTCAGTGCCTTTAACCTCCTGTTTGGCACAGTTTGCAATTTCTGTACAAGATGAAAAGGAATAGGGAGAACCAATGAGAGACTAGCTGTAGGTGTCTGCACGGGCAAATGTAACACTTATTGCCCACCAGGAATAGGAATTAAACAAAGGCTCAGTGTGCCCTGCTGGAAACAGATTAGGGCCTGAAGCAATCCTACGGTTTTGTGCCCAGCTCAGAAGAAAGCGAGTTGAAGAAAGGAGCTCAGGGGCACTGTAATTCACAAACCTGCATTCATAATTGACAGCTATACTCCAAAAATATATTGAAGTAAGCCTGCGAAGGGGACTTGAAAGCGGGGCAGAATTTCATAAAAAAAAAGATTGCAGGGTGTAGACTGGAATTGCCCTGAAAGCATAGGAAAAGAGGCACAACGTCGACAATGATGCCCTTGGCCAAAAAGGGCGTATGCTTTTTTTCCTGAATATATTCAGGAAAAAACGCATACGCCCTTTTTGGCCAACCAAACAAGCTGGTAAATGAAATCTGCACTACAATGAAGTCTCACTGCCCCCCGGGCAAAAGGGCCATCTGAAAAAAGTGTAAAATCCAGAAAGGTAGGACAGGATATGGAGAACAGGGAGCCTTGTTATGCTGATTGGCAGGATGTAAATTGCCAGCAGCCACCCTGGAGAAGTGTATGGTGTTTCCTGAAACACGTAAGAAACAAAGCAACACAGCCTATGGCACTTCCACTTATGGTCCTATAGCTTACGGAAATTAAAATCAAAAACAGACAGCCACCCCAATATTTGGGACGACTGTGTTCACAGGAAGCTCGTCTACAGTATCAGGTGAATATCCCAGAAAGCAAAAAATGGATAAAGAACTTGTGGCACGTACGTACAATGCAATATCACGCAGCAATGAAATCTGTGTCATCGGGCCCGTAGCGGCATTGTGAGTGGATGCAGATACGGTGATTCTACGTGAACTACGTCACACAGAAAAAGAAACATCATAAGATATCACTAATACACGGAATGTAAACTTGACTACACATGAACTGAATTACAAAACAGAACAGGGTCTCAAATTTAGAAAACCAACTAGTGCTTGCTTATGGGGAAAGGTGCGTTGGGGTGCTGCATAAAACCAGAGACTGAAATTAGCACAGATAACTTTCCATAAGCCAAATATGTAATAGACAAGACCTACTCCTTGCTCAACGAAATGGACCCAACACCACATATTCAACGCCTAGGAATATACCTGACTAGGAATAATCTTAAAACCCATGGATATATATGTCTCCGTAAGAGAATCAAGCGTGTGTACAGCGGCCGAAACGCAGCAGTGAAAATCCGATAAAGACCATTATCAAAATAAATTTCAAAAACAAAACACAAAGACAGTGAGATAGAGAGCAATTCTTAAATAATTCACTCAGGGCATGTGATGCAACCGGGATTGACCACATCTACAACCAGAGCTGGTTGAGACATAAGGCTGGACACTTCAGGCTGATAGCATTGGTGAGTTTCGGTGAGCAAATGCAGACCCTTTGAAGTCATACTGCATGGTACCCATTCCAAGGGTCCCAAGACTCCAGGTTCAAGGGATTCTTCCTCCAGCTAAAACATGCATGGGAAACCCAGAGTATCGTTCACCGTGTGATTGGGAAACGATTTAAAATGCATCTCAGTTTTCGTATCCTTGTCCTCGGGTTCACCATTCCAGACGCTTTACTAACACTCTCCCCGCTTGGAGAGTCAGTGCCTTTAACCTCCTGTTTGGCACAGCTTGCAGTTTCTGTGCAAGATGAACAGGAATAGGGAGAACCAATGAGAGACTAGCTGTAGTTGTCTGCACGGGTAAATGTAACGCTCATTTCCCACCAGGAAGAGGAATTAACCAAAGGCTCAGCGTGCCCTGCTGGAAACAGATTAGTGCCTGAAGCAATCCTGCGGTTTTTTGCCCAGCACACAAGAAAGCGAGTTGAAGAAAGGAGCTCAGGGGCACTGTAATTCACAAACCTGCAGAGTTATAAATGACAGCTATCTTCCAACAGTATATTGAAGTAAGCCTGCGAAGGGGACTTGAAAGCGGGGCAGAATTTCACGAAAACGATTGCAGGGGGTAGACTGGAATTGCCCTGAAAGCATAGGAAAAGAGGCACAACGTCGACAATGATGCACTTGGCCAAAAAGGGCGTATGCGTTTTTTCCTGAATATATTCAGGAAAAAACGCATATGCACTTTTTGGCCAACCAAGCAAGCCTGTAAAGGAGATCTGCACTACAATGAAGTCTCACTGCCCCCCTGGCAAAAGGGCCATCTGAAAAAAGTGTAAAATCCAGAAAGGTAGGACAGGATATGGTGAACAGTGAGCCTTGTTATGCTGATTGGGAGGATGTAAATTGCCAACAGCCACCCTGGAGAAGTGTATGGTGTTTCCTGAAACACGTAAGAAATAAAGGAACACAGCCTATGGCAATTGCACTTTTGGTCCTTTTGCTTAGGGAAATTCAAATCAAAAACAGTGATCCAACCCAAACTTTGGGACGGCTTTGTTCCCAAAACTCGTCTAGAGTACCAGGTAAATATCCCAGAAAGCAAAAAATGGATAAAGAAGTTGTGGCACGTACGTGCAATGCAATATCACTCAGCAATAAAATCTGTGTCATCAGGCCCATAGCGGCATAGTGAGTGGATGCAGGTACGGTGATTCTACGTGAACTACGTCACACAGAAAAAGAAACATCATTAGATATCACTAATACACGGAATGTAAATTTAACTACACATGAACTGAATTACAAAACAGAACAGGGTCTCAAATTTAGAAAACCAACTAGTGCTTGCTTATGGGGAAAGGAGCCTTGGGGTGCTGCATAAAACCAGAGACAGAAATTAGCACAGATAACATTCCATAAGCCAAATATATAATAGACAAGACCTACTCCTTGCTCAACGAAATGGACTCAACACCACATATTCAACGCCTAGGAATATACCTGACTAGGAAGAATCTTAAAACCCATGGATATATATGTCTCCGTAAGAGAATCAAGCGTGTGTACAGCAGCCGATACGCAGCAGTGAAAATCCGATAAATCCCATTATCAAAATAAATTTCGAAAACAAAACACAAAGACAGTGTAATAGAGAGCAATTCTTAAATAATTCACTCAGGGCATGTGATGCAACCGGGATTGACCACATCTACACCCAGAGCTGGTTGAGACATAAGGCTGGACACTTCAGGCTGATAGCATTGGTGAGTTTCAGTGAGCAAATGCAGACCCTTGGAAGTCATACTGCATGGTACCTATTCCATGTGTCCCAACTCTTCACGGTCAAGTGATTCTTCCTCCAGCTAAAACATGCATGGGAAACCCACAGTATGGTCCACCGTGTGATTGGGAAACGATTTAAAATGCATCTCAGTTTTCGTATCCTGGTCCTCGGGTTCACCATTCCAGATGCTTTACTAACACTCTCCCTGCTTGGAGAGTCAGTGCCTTTAACCTCCTCTTTGGCACAGCTTGCAATTTCTGTGCAAGATGAACAGGAATAGGGAGAACCAATGAGAGACTAGCTATAGGTGTCTGCACGGGCAAATGTAACGCTCATTGCCCACCAGGAAGAGTAATTAAACAAAGGCTCAGTGTGCCCTGCTGGAAACAGATTAGGGCCTGAAGCAATCCTGCGGTTTTGTGCCCAGCTCACAAGAAAGCGAGTTGAAGAAAGGAGCTCAGGGGCACTGTAATTCACAAACCTGCAGAGTTATAAATGACAGCTATCCTCCAAAAATATATTGAAGTAAGCCTGCGAAGGGGACTTGAAAGCGGGGCAGAGTTTCAGGAAAACGATTGCAGGGGGTAGACTGAAATTGCCCTGAAAGCATAGGAAAAGAGGCAGAACGTCGACAATGATGCACTTGGCCAAAAAGGGCGTATGCGTTTTTTCCTGAATATATTCAGGAAAAAACGCATACGCCCTTTTTGGCCAACCAAGCAAGCCTGTAATTGAAATCTGCACTACAATGAAGTCTCACTGCCCCCCGGGCAAAAGGGCCATCTGAAAAAAGTGTAAAATCCAGAAAGGTAGGACAGGATATGGAGAACAGGGAGCCTTGTTATGCTGATTGGCAGGATGTAAATTGCCAGCAGCCACCCTGGAGAAGTGTATGGTGTTTCCTGAAACACGTAAGAAACAAAGCAACACAGCCTATGGCACTTACACTTATGGTCCCAAAGATAACGCAAATTAAAATCAAATACAGACAGCCACGCCAATATTTGGGACGGCTGTGTTCACAAGAAGCTCGTCTACAGTATCAGGTAAATATCCCAGAAAGCAAAAACTGGATAAAGAAGTTGTGGCACGTACGTGCAATGCAATATCACTCAGCAATGAAATCTGTGTCATCAGGCCCGTAGCGGCATAGTGAGTGGATGCAGGTACGGTGATTCTACGTGAACTACGTCACACAGAAAAAGAAACATCATAAGATATCACTAATACACGGAATGTAAACTTGACTACACATGAACTGAATTACAAAACAGAACAGGGTCTCAAATTTAGAAAACCATCTAGTGCTTGCTTATGGGGAAAGGTGCCTTTGGGTGTTGCATAAAACCAGAGACTGAAATTAGCACAGAAAACTTTCCATAAGCCAAATATGTAATAGAAAAGACCTACTCCTTGCTCAACGAAATGGACCCAACACCACATATTCAACGCCTAGGAATATACCTGACTAGGAAGAATCTTAAAACTCATGGATATATATGTCTCCGTAAGAGAATCAAGCGTGTGTACAGCGGCTGAAACGCAGCAGTGAAAATCCGATAAATCCCATTATCAAAATAAATATCGAAAACAAAACACAAAGACAGTGAAATAGAGAGCAATTCTTAAATAATTCACTCAGGGCATGTGATGCAACCGGGATTGACCACATCAACACCCAGAGCTGGTTGAGACATAAGGCTGGACACTTCAGGTTGCTAGCGTTGGTGAGTTTCGGTGAGCAAATGCAGACCCTTTGAAGTCATACTGCATGGTACGCATGCCATGGGTCCCAACTCTCCAGGTTCAAGTGATTCTTCCTCCAGCTAAAACATGCATGGGAAACACAGAGTATGGTACACAGTGAGATTGGGAAACGATTTAAAATGGATCTCAGTTTTCGTATCCTTGTCCTCGGTTTCACCATTCCAGACGCATTACTAACACTCTCCCCGCCTGGAGAGTCAGTGCCTTTAACCTCCTGTTTGGCACAGCTTGCAATTTCTGCGCAAGATGAACAGGAATAGGGAGAACCAATGAGAGACTAGCTATAGGTGTCTGCACGGGCAAATGTAAGGCTCATTTCCCACCAGGAAGAAGAATTAACCAAAGGATCAGCATGCCCTGCCGGAAACAGATTAGGGCCTGAAGCAATCCTGCGGTTTTGTGCCCAGCTCACAAGAAAGCGAGTTGAAGAAAGGAGCTCAGGGTCACTGTAATTCACAGACCTGCAGAGTTATAAATGACAGCTATCCTCCAAAAATATATTGAAGTAAGCCTGCGAAGGGGACTTGAAAGCGGGGCAGAATTTCAGGAAAACGATTGCAGGGGGTAGACTGGAATTGCCCTGAAAGCATAGGAAAAGAGGCACAACGTCGACAATGATGCACTTGGCCAAAAAGTGCGTATGCGTATTTTCCTGAATATATTCAGGAAAACATGCATACACACTTTTTGGTAAACCAAGCAAGCCTGTAAAGGTAATCTGCACTACAATGAAGTCTCACTGCCCCCCGGGCAAAAGGGCCATCTGAAAAAAGTGTAAAATCCAGAAAGGTAGGACAGGATATGGAGAACAGGGAGCCTTGTTATGCTGATTGGCAGGATGTAAATTGCCAGCAGCCACCCTGGGGAAGTGTATGGTGTTTCCTAAAACATGTAAAAAATAAAGCAACACAGCCTATGGCAATTGCACTTATGGTCCTATTCCTTAGGGAAATTAAAATCAAAAACAGACAGCCACCCCAATATTTGGGACGGCTGTGTTCACAAGAATCTCGTCTACAGTATCAGGTAAATATCCCAGAAATCAAAAAATGGATAAAGAATTTGTGGCACGTACATACAATGCAATATCACTCAGCAATGAAATCTGTGTCATCAGGCCCGTAACGGCATAGTGAGTGGATGCAGGTACGGTGATTCTACGTGAACTACGTCACACAGAAAAAGAAACATCATAAGATATCACTAATACACGGAATGTAAACTTGACTACACATGAACTGAATTACAAAACAGAACAGGGTCTCAAATTTAGAAAAGCAACTAGTGCTTGCTTATGAGGAAAAGTGCGTTGGGGGGCTGCATAAAACCAGAGACTGAAATTAGCACAGATAACTTTCCATAAGCCAAATATGTAATAGACAAGACCTACTCCTTGCTCAACGAAATGGACCCAACACCACATATTCAACGCCTAGGAATATACCTGACTAGGAAGAATCTTAAAACCCATGGATATATATGTCTCCATAAGAGAATCATGCGTGTGTACAGCAGCCGAAACGCAGCAGTGAAAATCCGATAAATCCCATTATCAAAATAAATTTCGAAAACTAAACACAAAGACAGTGAAATAGAGAGCAATTCTTAAATAATTCACTCAGGGCATGTGATGCAACCGGGATTGACCACATCTACACCCAGAGCAGGTTGAGACATAAGGCTGGACACTTCAGGCTGATAGCATTGGTGAGTTTCGGTGAGCAAATGCAGACCCTTTGAAGTCATACTGCATGGTACCCATTCCATGGGTCCCAATGCTCCAGGTACAAGGCATTCTTCCTCCAGCCAAAACATGCATGGGAAACCCAGAGTATCGTCCACCGTGTGATTGGGAAACGATTTAAAATGCATCTCAGTTTTCGTATCCTGGTCCTCGGGTTCACCATTCCAGATGCTTTACTAACACTCTCCCCGCTTGGAGAGTCAGTGCCTTTAACCTCCTCTTTGGCACATCTTGCAATTTCTGTGCAAGATGAACAGGAATAGGGAGAACCAATGAGAGACTAGCTGTAGGTGTCTGCACGGGCAAATGTAACGCTCATTGCCGACCAGGAAGAGGAATTAAACAAAGGCTCAGCGTGCCCTGCTGAAAACAGATTAGGGCCTGAAGCAATCCTGCGGTTTTGTACCCAGCTCACAAGAAAGCGAGTTGAAGAAAGGAGCTCAGGGGCACTGTAATTCACAAACCTACAGAGTTATAAATGACAGCTATCCTCCAAAAATATATTGAAGTAAGCCTGCGAAGGGGACTTGAAAGCGGGGCAGAGTTTCAGGAAAACCATTGCAGGGGGTAGACTGGAATTGCCCTGAAAGCATAGGAAAAGAGGCACAACGTCGACAATGATGCACTTGCCCAAAAAGGGCGTATATGTTTTTTCCTGAATATATTCAGGAAAAAACGCATACGCCCTTTTTGGCCAACCAAGCAAGCCTGTAAAGGAAATCTGCACTAAAATGAAGTCTCACTGCCGCCCGGGCAAAAGGGCCATCTGAAAAAAGTGTAAAATCCAGAAAGGTAGGACAGGATATGGAGAACAGGGAGCGTTGTTATGCTGATTGGCAGGATGTAAATTGCCAGCAGCCACCCTGGAGAAGTGTATGATGTTTCCTGAAACACGTAAGAAACCAAGCAACACAGCCTATCGCACCTCCACTTATGGTCCTATAGCTTACGGAAATTAAAATCAAAAACAGACAGCCACCCCAATATTTGGGACGGCTGTGTTCACAAGAAGCTCGTCTACAGTATCAGGTAAATATCCCAGAAAGCAAAAAATGGATAAAGAAGTTGTGGCACGTACGTACAATGCAATATCACTCAGCAATGATCTCTGTGTCATCAGGCCCGTAGCGGCATAGTGAGTGGATGCAGTTACGGTGATTCTACGTGAACTACGTCACACAGAAAAAGAAACATCATAAGATATCACTAATACACGGAATGTAAACTTGACTACACATGAACTGAATTACAAAACAGAACAGGGTCTCAAATTTAGAAAACCAACTAGTGCTTGCTTATGGGGAAAGGTGCCTTGGGGTGCTGCATAAAACCAGAGACTGAAATTAGCACAGATAACTTTCCATAAGCCAAATATGTAATAGAAAAGACCTACTCCTTGCTCAACGAAATGGACCCAACACCACATATTCAACGCCTAGGAATATACCTGACTAGGAAGAATCTTAAAACCCATGGATATATATGTCTCCGTAAGAGAATCAAGCGTGTGTACAGCGGCCGAAACGCAGCAGTGAAAATCCGATAAATCCCATTATCAAAATAAATTTCGAAAACAAAACACAAAGACAGTGAAATAGAGAGCAATTCTTAAATAATTCACTCAGGGCATGTGATGCAACCGGGATTGACCACATCTACACCCAGAGCTGGTTGAGACATAAGGCTGGACACTTCAGGCTGATAGCATTGGTGAGTTTCGGTGAGCAAATGCAGACCCTTTGAAGTCATACTGCATGGTACCCATTCCATGGGTCCCAACTCTCCAGGTTCAAGGGATTCTTCCTCCAGCTAAATCATGCATGGGAAACCCAGAGTATCATCCACCATGTGATTGGGAAACGATTTAAAATGCATCTCAGTTTTCGTATCCTGGTCCTCGGGTTCACCATTCCAGATGCTTTAATAACACTCTCCCCGCTTGGAGAGTCAGTTCCTTTAACCTCCTGTTTGGCACAGCTTGCAATTTCTGTGCAAGATGAACAGGAATAGGGAGAACCAATGAGAGACTAGCTGTAGATGTCTGCACGGGCAAATGTAACGCTCATTTCCCACCAGGAAGAGGAATTAACCAAAGGCTCAGCATGCCCTGCCGGAAAAAGATTAGGGCCTGAAACAATCCTGCGGTTTTATGCCCAGCTCACAAGAAAGCGAGTTGAAGAAAGGAGCTCAAGGGCACTGTAATTCACAAACCTGCAGAGTTATAAATGACAGCTATCCTCCAAAAATATATTGAAGTAAGCCTGCGAAGGGGACTTGAAAGCGGGGCAGAATTTCAGGAAAACGATTGCAGGGGGTAGACTGGAATTGCCCTGAAAGCATAGGAAAACAGGCAGAACGTCGACAATGATGCACTTGGCCAAAAAGGGCTTATGCGTTTTTTCCTGAATATATTCAGGAAAAAACGCATACGCACTTTTTGGCCAACCAAGCAAGCCTGTAAAGGAAATCTGCACTACAATGAAGTCTCACTGCCCCCAGGGCAAAAGGGCCATCTGAAAAAAGTGTAAAATCCAGAAAGGTAGGACAGGATATGGAGAACAGGGAGCCTTGTTATGCTGATTGGTAGGATGTAAATTGCTAACAGCCACCCTGGAGAAGTGTATGGTGTTTCCTGAAACACGTAAGAAATAAAGCAACACAGCCTATGGCAATTGCACTTATGGTCCTATTCCTTAGGGAAATTAAAATCAAAAACAGAGAGCCACCCCAAAGTTTGGGACGGCTGTGTTCTCAATAAGCTCGTCTACAGTTCCAGGTAAATATCCCAGAAAGCAAAAAATGGATAAAGAAGTTGTGGCACTTACGTGCAATGCAGTAGCACTCAGCAATGAAATCTGTGTCATCAGGCCCGTAGCGGCATAGTGAGTGGATGCAGGTACGGTGATTCTACGTGAACTACGTCACATAGAAAAAGAAACATCATAAGATATCACTAATACACGGAATGTAAACTTGACTACACATGAACTGTATTACAAAACAGAACAGGGTCTCAAATTTAGAAAACCAACTAGTGCTTGCTTATGGGGAAAGGTGCCTTGGGGTGCTGCATAAAACCAGAGACTGAAATTAGCACAGATAACATTCCATAAGCCAAATATGTAATAAACAAGACCTACTCCTTGCTCAACGAAATGGACTCAACACCACATATTCAACGCCTAGGAATATACCTGACTAGGAAGAATCTTAAAACCCATGGATATATATGTCTCCGTAAGAGAATCAAGCGTGTGTACAGCGGCCAAAACGCAGCAGTGAAAATCCGATAAATCCTATTATCAAAATAAATTTCGAAAACAAAACACAAACACAGTGAAATAGAGAGCAATTCTTAAATAATTCACTTAGGGCATGTGATGCAACCGGGATTGACCACATCTACACCCAGAGCTGGTTGAGACATAAGGCTGGACACTTCAGGTTGATAGCATTGGTGAGTTTCCGTGAGCAAATACAGACCCTTTGAAGTCATACTGCATGGTACCTATTCCATGGGTCCCAAATCTTCAGGTTCAAGGGATTCTTCCTCCAGCTAAAACATGCATGGGAAACCCACATTATGGTCCACGGTGTGATTGGGAAACGATTTAAAATGCATCTCAGTTTTCGTATCCTGGTCCTCGGGTTCACCATTCCAGATTCTTTACTAACACTCTCCCTGCTTGGAGAGTCAGTGCCTTTAACCTCCTGTTTGGCACAGCTTGCAATTTCTGTGCAAGATGAACAGGAATAGGGAGAACCAATGAGAGACTAGCTGTAGGTGTCTGCACGGGCAAATGTAACGCTCATTTCCCACCAGGAAGAGGAATTAACCAAAGGCACAGCATATTCTGCAGGAAAAAGATTAGGGCCTGAAGCAATCCTGCGGTTTTGTGCCCAGCTCACAAGAAAGTGAGTTGAAGAAAGCAGCTCAGGGGCACTGTAATTCACAAACCTGCAGAGTTATAAATGACAGCTATCCTCCAAAAATATATTGAAGTAAGCCTGCGAAGGGGACTTGAAAGCGGGGCAGAATTTCAGGAAAACGATTGCAGGGGGTAGACAGGAATTGCCCTGAAAGCATAGGAAAAGAGGCAGAACGTCGACAATGATGCACTTGGCCAAAAGGGCGTATGCGTTTTTTCCTGAATATATTCAGGAAAAAACGCATACGCCCTTTTTGGCCAACCTAGCAAGCCTGTAAAGGAAATCTGAACTACAATGCAGTCTCACTGCCCCCCGGGCAAAAGGGCCATCTGAAAAAAGTGTAAAATCCAGAAAGGTAGGACAGGATATGGAGAACAGGGAGCCTTGTTATGCTGATGGGCAGGATGTAAATTGACAGCAGCCACCCTGGAGATGTGTATGGTGTTTCCTGCAACAAGTAAGAAACAAAGCAACACAGCCTATGGCACTTCCACTTATGGTCCTATAGCTTACGGAAATTAAAATCAAAAACAGACAGCCACCCCAATATTTGGGACGGCTGTGTTCACAAGAAGCTCGTCTACAGTATCAGGTAAATATCCCAGAAAGCAAAAAATGGATAAAGAAGTTGTGGCACGTACGTACAATGCAATATCACTCAGCAATGAAATCTGTGTCATCAGGCCCGTAGCGGCATAGTGAGTGGATGGAGGTACGGTGATTCTATGTGAACTACGTCACACAGAAAAAGAAACATCATAAGATATCACTAATACACGGAATGTAAACTTGACTACACATGAACTGAACTACAAAACAGAACAGGGTCTCAAATTTAGAAAACCAACTAGTGCTTGCTTATGGGAAAAGGTGCCTTGGGGTGCTGCATAAAACCAGAGACTGAAATTAGCACAGATAACTTTCCATAAGCCAAATATGTAATAGAGAAGACCTACTCCTTGCTCAACGAAATGGACCCAACACCACATATTCAACGCCTAGGAATATACCTGACTAGGAAGAATCTTAAAACCCATGGATATATATGTCTCTGTAAGAGAATCAAGCGTGTGTACAGCGGCCGAAACACAGCAGTGAAAATCCGATAAATCCCATTATCAAAAGAAATTTCGAAAACAAAACACAAAGACAGTGAAATAGAGAGCAATTCTTAAATCATTCACTCAGGGCATGTGATGCAACTGGGATTGACCACATCTACAACAAGAGCTGGTTGAGACATAAGGCTGGACAGTTCAGGCTGATAGCATTGGTGAGTTTCGGTGAGCAAATGCAGACCCTTTGAAGACATACTGCATGGTACCCATTCCATGGGTCCCAACTCTCCAGGTTCAAGGGATTCTTCCTCCAGGTATAACATGCATGGGAAACGCAGAGTATCGTCAACCGTGTGATTGGGAAACGATTTAAAATGCATCTCAGTTTTCGTATCCTGGTCCTCGGGTTCACCATTCCAGATGCTTTACTAACACTCTCCCTGCTTGGAGAGTCAGTGCCTTTAACCTCCTCTTTGGCACAGCTTGCAATTTCTGTGCAAGATGAACAGGAATAGGGAGAGCCAATGAGAGACTAGCTGTAGGTGTCTGCACGGGCAAATTTAACGCTCATTTCCCACCAGGAAGAGGAATTAAACAAAGGCTCAGCGTGCCCTGCTGAAAACAGATTAGGGCCTGAAGCAATCCTGCGGTTTTGTGCCCAGCTCACAAGAAAGCGAGTTGAAGAAAGGAGCTCCGGGGCACTGTAATTCACAAACCTGCAGAGTTATAAATGACAGCTATCCTCCAAAAATATATTGAAGTAAGCCTGCGAAGGGGACTTGAAAGCGGGGCAGAATTTCAGGAAAAACGATTGCAGGGGGTAGACTGGAATTGCCCGGAAAGCATAGGAAAAGAGGCACAACGTTGACAATGATGAACTTGGCCAAAAACGGCGTATGCGTTTTTTCCTGAATATATTCAGGAAAAAACGCATACGCACTTTTTGGCCAACCAAGCAAGCCTGTAAAGGAAATCTGCACTACAATGAAGTCTCACTGCCCCCCGGGCAAAAGGGCCATCTGAAAAAAGGGTAAAATCCAGAAAGTTAGGACAGGATATGGAGAACAGGGAGCCTTGTTATGCTGATTGGCAGGATGTAAATTGCCAACAGCCACCCTGGAGAAGTGTATGGTGTTTCCTGAAACACGTAAGAAATAAAGCAACACAGCCTATGGCAATTGCACTTATGGTCCTATTCCTTAGGGAAATTAAAATGAAAGACAGAGAGCCACCCCAAAGTTTGGGACGGCTGTGTTCCCAAGAAGCTCGTCTACAGTACCAGGTAAATACCCCAGAAAGCAAAAAATGGATAAAGAAGTTGTGGCACGTACGTGCAATGCAGTATCACTCAGCAATGAAATCTGTGTCATCAGGCCCGTAGCGGCATAGTGAGTGGATGCAGGTACGGTGATTCTACGTGAACTACGTCACACAGAAAAAGAAACATCATAAGATATCACTAATACACGGAATGAAAACTTGACTACACATGAACTGAATTACAAAACAGAACAGGGTCTCAAATTTAGAAAACCAACTAGTGCTTGCTTATGGGGAAAGGTGCCTTGGGGTGCTGCATAAAACCAGAGACTGAAATTAGCACAGATAACTTTCCATAAGCCAAATATGTAATAGACAAGACCTACTCCTTGCTCAACGAAATGGACCCAACACCACATATTCAACGCCTAGGAATATACCTGACTAGGAAGAATCTTAAAACCCATGGATATATATGTCTCCGTAAGAGAATCAAGCGGGTGTACAGCGGCCGAAACGCAGCAGTGAAAATCCGATAAATCCCATTATCAAAATAAATTTCAAAAACAAAACACAAAGACAGTGAAATAGAGAGCAATTCTTAAATAATTCACTCAGGGCATGTGATGCAACCGGGATTGACCACATCTACACCCAGAGCTGTTTGAGACATAAGGCTGGACACTTCAGGCTGATAGCATTGGTGAGTTTCGGTGAGCAAATGCAGACCCTTTGAAGTCATACTGCATGGTACATATTCCATGGGTCCCAACTCTTCAGGTTCAAGGGATTCTTCCTCCATCTAAAACATGCATGGGAAACCCACAGTATGGTCCACCGTGTGATTGGGAAACGATTTAAAATGCATCTCAGTTTTCGTATCCTGGTCCTCGGGTTCACCATTCCAGATGCTTTACTAACACTCTCTCCGCTTGGAGAGTCAGTGCCTTTAACCTCCTGTTTGGCACAGCTTGCAATTTCTGAGCAAGATGAACAGCAATAGGGAGAACCAATGAGAGACTAGCTGTAGGTGTCTGCACGGGCAAATGTAACGCTCATTGCCCACCAGGAAGAGGAATTAAACAAAGGCTCAGTGTGCCCTGCTGGAAACAGGTTAGGGCCTGAAGCAATCCTGCGGTTTTGTGCCCAGCTCACAAGAAAGCGAGTTGAAGAAAGGAGCTCAGGGGCACTGTAATTCACAAACCTGCAGAGTTATAAATGACAGCTATCTTCCAAAAGTATATTGAAGTAAGCCTGCGAAGGGGACTTGAAAGCGAGGCAGAATTTCAGGAAAACGATTGCAGGGGTACACTGGAATTGCCCTGAAAGCATAGGAAAAGAGGCACAACGTCGACAATGATGCACTTGGCCAAAAAGGGCGTATGCGTTTTTTCCTGAATATATTCAGGAAAAAAACGCACACGCCCTTTTTGGCCAACCAAGCAAGCCTGTAAAGGAAATCTGCACTACAATGAAGTCTCACTGCCCCCCGGGAAAAGGGCCATCTGAAAAAAGTGTAACATCCAGAAAGATAGGACAGGATATGGAGAACAGGGAGCCTTGTTATGCTGATTGGCCGGATGTAAATTGCCAACAGCCACCCTGGAGAAGTGTATGGTGTTTCCTGAAACACGTAAGCAATAAAGCAACACAGCCTATGGCAATTGCACTTATGGTCCTATTCCTTAGGGAAATTAAAATCAAAAACAGAGAGCCACCCCAAAGTTTGGGACGGCTGTGTTCCCAAGAAGCTCGTCTACAGTACAAGGTAAATACCCCAGAAAGCAAAAAATGGATAAAGAAGTTGTGGCACGTACGTGCAATGCAGTATCACTCAGCAATGAAATCTGTGTCATCAGGCCCGTAGCGGCATAGTGAGTGGATGCAGGTACGGTGATTCTACGTGAACTACGTCACACAGAAAAAGAAACATCATAAGATATCACTAATACACGGAATGAAAACTTGACTACACATGAACTGAATTACAAAACAGAACAGGGTCTCAAATTTAGAAAACCAACTAGTGCTTGCTTATGGGGAAAGGTGCCTTGGGGTGCTGCATAAAACCAGAGACTGAAATTAGCACAGATAACTTTCCATAAGCCAAATATGTAATAGACAAGACCTACTCGTTTCTCAACGAAATGGACCCAACACCCCATATTCAACACCTAGGAATATACCTGACTAGGAATAATCTTAAAACCCATGGATATATATGTCTCCGTAAGAGAATCAACCGTGTGTACAGCGGCATAAACGCAGCAGTGAAAATGCGATAAATCCCATTATCAAAATAAATTTCGAAAACAAAACACAAAGACAGTGAAATAGAGAGCACTTCTTAAATAATTCACTCAGGGCATGTGATGCAACCGGGATTTAACACATCTACACCCAGAGCTGGTTGAGACATAAGGCTGGACACTTCAGGCTGAAAGCATTGGTGAGTTTCTGTGAGCAAAGGCAGACCCTTTGAAGTCATACTGCATGGTACCCATTCCATGAGTCCCAACTCTCCAGGTTCAAGGGCTTCTTCCTTCAGCTAAAACATGCATGGGAAACACAGAGTATGGTACACCGTGAGATTGGGAAACGATTTGAAATGGATCTCAGTTTTCGTATCCTTGTCCTCGGGTTCACCATTCCAGACGCTTTACTAACACTCTCCCCGCTTGGAGAGTCAGTGCCTTTAACCTCCTGTTTGGCACAGTTTGCAATTTCTGTGCAAGATGAACAGGAATAGGGAGAACCAATGAGAGACTAGCTGTAGGTGTCTGCACGGGCAAATGTAACGCTCATTTCCCACCAGGAAGAGGAATTAACCAAAGGCACAGCATGCCCTGCCGGAAACAGATTAGGGCCTGAAGCAATCCTGCGGTTTTGTGCCCAGCTCACAAGAAAGTGAGTTGAAGAAAGCAGCTCAGGGGCACTGTAATTCACAAACCTGCAGAGTTATAAATGACAGCTATCCTCCAAAAATATATTGAAGTAAGCCTGCGAAGGGGACTTGAAAGCGGGGCAGAATTTCAGGAAAACGATTGCAGGGGGTAGACTGGAATTGCCCTGAAAGCATAGGAAAAGAGGCACAACGTTGACAATGATGCACTTGGCCAAAAAGGGCGTATGCGTTTTTTCCTGAATATATTCAGGAAAAAAGCATATGCCCTTTTTGGCCAACCAAGCAAGCCTGTAAAGGAAATCTGCACTAAAATGAAGTCTCACTGCCCCCCGGGCAAAAGGGCCATCTGAAAAAAGTGTAAAATCCAGAAAGGTAGGACAGGATATGGAGAACAGGGAGCCTTGTTATGCTGATGGGCAGGATGTAAATTGACAGCAGCCACCCTGGAGAAGTGTATGGTGTTTCCTGCAACAAGTAAGAAACAAAGCAACACAGCCTATGGCACTTCCACTTATGGTCCTATAGCTTACGCAAATTAAAATCAAAAACAGACAGCCACCCCAATATTTGGGACGGCGGTGTTCACAAGAAGCTCGTCTACAGTATGAGGTAAATATCCCAGAAAGCAAAAAATGGATAAAGAAGTTGTGGCCCGTACGTACAATGCAATATCACTCAGCAATGAAATCTGTGTCATCAGGCCCGTAGCGGCATAGTGAGTGGATGCAGTTACGGTGATTCTACGTGAACTACGTCACACAGAAAAAGAAACATCATAAGATATCACTAATACACGGAATGTAAACTTGACTACACATGAACTGAATTACAAAACAGAACAGGGTCTCAAATTTAGAAAACCAACTAGTGCTTGCTTATGGGAAAAGGTGCCTTGGGGTGCTGCATAAAACCAGAGACTGAAATTAGCACAGATAACTTTCCATAAGCCAAATATGTAATAGACAAGACCTACTCCTTGCTCAACGAAATGGACCCAACACCACATATTCAACGCCTAGGAATATACCTGACTAGGAAGAATCTTAAAACCCATGGATATATATGTCTCCGTAAGAGAATCAAGCGTGTGTACAGCGGCCGAAACGCAGCAGTGAAAATCCGATAAATCCCATTATCAAAATAAATTTCGAAAACAAAACACAAAGACAGTGAAATAGAGAGCAATTCTTAAATAATTCACTCAGGGCATGTGATGCAACCGGGATTGACCACATCTACACCCAGAGCTGGTTGAGACATAAGGCTGGACACTTCAGGCTGATAGCATTGGTGAGTTTCGGTGAGCAAATGCAGACCCTTTGAAGTCATACTGCATGGTACCCATTCCATGGGTCCCAACTCTCCAGGTTCAAGGGATTCTTCCTCCAGCAAAAACATGCATGGGAAACCCAGAGTATCGTCCACCATGTGATTGGGAAACGATTTAAAATGCATCTCAGTTTTCGTATCCTGGTCCTCGGGTTCACCATTCCAGATGCTTTACTAACACTCTCCCCGCTTGGAGAGTCAGTGCCTTTAACCTCCTGTTTGGCACAGCTTGCAATTTCTGTGCAAGATGAACAGGAATAGGGAGAACCAATGAGAGACTAGCTGTAGATGTCTGCACGGGCAAATGTAACGCTCATTTCCCACCAGGAAGAAAAATTAACCAAAGGCTCAGCATGCCCTGCCGGAAACAGATTAGGGCCTGAAGCAATCCTGCGGTTTTGTGCCCAGCTCACAAGAAAGCGAGTTGAAGAAAGGAGCTCAAGGGCACTGTAATTCACAAACCTGCAGAGTTATAAATGACAGCTATCCTCCAAAAATATATTGAAGTAAGCCTGCGAAGGGGACTTGAAAGCGGGGCAGAATTTCAGGAAAACGATTGCAGGGGGTAGACTGGAATTGCCCTGAAAGCATAGGAAAACAGGCAGAACGTCGACAATGATGCACTTGGCCAAAAAGGGCTTATGCGTTTTTTCCTGAATATATTCAGGAAAAAACGCATACGCCCTTTTTGGCCAACCAAGCAAGCCTGTAAAGGAAATCTCCACTACAATGAAGTCTCACTGCCCCCCGGACAAAAGGGCCATCTGAAAAAAGTGTAAAATCCAGAAAGGTAGGACAGGATATGGAGAACAGGGAGCCTTGTTATGCTGATTGGTAGGATGTAAATTGCTAACAGCCACCCTGGAGAAGTGTATGGTGTTTCCTGAAACACGTAAGAAATAAAGCAACACAGCCTATGGCAATTGCACTTATGGTCCTATTCCTTAGGGAAATTAAAATCAAAAACAGAGAGCCACCCCAAAGTTTGGGACGGCTGTGTTCCCAATAAGCTCGTCTACAGTACCAGGTAAATATCGCAGAAAGCAAAAAATGGATAAAGAAGTTGTGGCACGTACGTGCAATGCAGTAGCACTCAGCAATGAAATCTGTGTCATCAGGCCCGTAGCGGCATAGTGAGTGGATGCAGGTACGGTGATTCTTCGTGAACTACGTCACACAGAAAAAGAAACATCATAAGATATCACTAATACACGGAATGTAAACTTGACTACACATGAACTGTATTACAAAACAGAACAGGGTCTCAAATTTAGAAAACCAACTAGTGCTTGCTTATGGGGAAAGGTGCCTTGGGGTGCTGCATAAAACCAGAGACTGAAATTAGCACAGATAACATTCCATAAGCCAAATATGTAATAAACAAGACCTACTCCTTGCTCAACGAAATGGACTCAACACCACATATTCAACGCCTAGGAATATAACTGACTAGGAAGAATCTTAAAACCCATGGATATATATGTCTCCGTAAGAGAATCAAGCGTGTGTACAGCGGCCGAAACGCAGCAGTGAAAATCCGATAAATCCTATTATCAAAATAAATTTCGAAAACAAAACACAAACACAGTGAAATAGAGAGCAATTCGTAAATAATTCACTTAGGGCATGTGATGAAACCGGGATTGACCACATCTACACCCAGAGCTGGTTGAGACATAAGGCTGGACACTTCAGGTTGATAGCATTGGTGAGTTTCCGTGAGCAAATACAGACCCTTTGAAGTCATACTGCATGGTACCTATTCCATGGGTCCCAAATCTTCAGGTTCAAGGGATTCTTCCTCCAGCTAAAACATGCATGGGAAACCCACATTATGGTCCACCGTGTGATTGGGAAACGATTTAAAATGCATCTCAGTTTTCGTATCATGGTCCTCGGGTTCACCATTCCAGATTCTTTACTAACAATCTCCCTGCTTGGAGAGTCAGTGCCTTTAATCTCCTGTTTGGCACAGCTTCCAATTTCTGTGCAAGATGAACAGGAATAGGGAGAACCAATGAGAGACTAGCTGTAGGTGTCTGCACGGGCTAATGTAACGCTGATTTCCCACCAGGAAGAGGAATTAAACAAAGGCACAGCATGCCCTGCCGGAAAAAGATTAGGGCCTGAAGCAATCCTGCCGTTTTGTGCCCAGCTCACAAGAAAGTGAGTTGAAGAAAGCAGCTCAGGGGCACTGTAATTCACAAACCTGCAGAGTTATAAATGACAGCTATCCTCCAAAAATATATTGAAGTAAGCCTGCGAAGGGGACTTGAAAGCGGGGCAGAATTTCAGGAAAACGATTGCAGGGGGTAGACTGGAATTGCCCTGAAAGCATAGGAAAAGAGGCAGAACGTCGACAATGATGCACTTGGCCAAAAGGGCGTATCCGTTTTTTCCTGAATATATTCAGGAAAAAACGCATACGCCCTTTTTGGCCAACCTAGCAAGCCTGTAAAGGAAATCTGAACTACAATGCAGTCTCACTGCCCCCCGGGCAAAAGGGCCATCTGAAAAAAGTGTAAAATCCAGAAAGGTAGGACAGGATATGGAGAACAGGGAGCCTTGTTATGCTGATTGGCAGGATGTAAATTGCCAGCAGCCACCCTGGAGAAGTGTATGGTGTTTCCTGAAACACGTAAGAAACAAAGCAACACAGCCTATGCCTCTTCCACTTATGGTCCTATAGCTTACGCAAATTAAAATCAAAAACAGACAGCCACCCCAATATTTGGGATGACTGTGTTCACAAGAAGCTCGTCTACAGTATCAGGTAAATATCCCAGAAAGCAAAAAATGGATAAAGAAGTTGTGGCACGTACGTGCAATGCAGTATCACTCAGCAATGAAATCTGTGTCATCAGGCCTGTAGCGGCATAGTGAGTGGATGCAGGTAAGGTGATTCTACGTGAACTACGTCACACAGAAAAAGAAACGTCATAAGATATCACTAATACACGGAATGTAAACTTGACTACACATGAACTGAATTACAAAACAGAACAGGGTCTCAAATTTAGAAAACCAACTAGTGCTTGCTTATGGGAAAAGGTGCCTTGGGGTGCTGCATAAAACCAGAGACTGAAATTAGCACAGATAACTTTCCATAAGCCAAATATGTAATAGACAAGTCCTACTCCTTGCTCAACGAAATGGACCCAACACCACATATTCAACGCCTAGGAATATACCTGACTAGGAAGAATCTTAAAACCCATGGATATATATGTCTCCGTAAGAGAATCAAGCGTGTGTACAGCGGCCGAAACGCAGCAGTGAAAATCCGATAAATCCCATTATCAAAATAAATTTCGAAAACAAAACACAAAGACAGTGAAATAGAGAGCAATTCTTAAATAATTCACTCAGGGCATGTGATGCAACCGGGATTGACCACATCTACACCCAGAGCTGATTGAGACATAAGGCTGGACACTCCAGGCTGATAGCATTGGTGAGTTTCGGTGAGCAAATGCAGACCCTTTGAAGTCATACTGCATGGTACCCATTCCATGGGTCCCAACTCTCCAGGTTCAAGGCATTCTTCCTGCAGCTAAAACATGCATGGGAAACCCAGAGTATCGTCCACCGTGTGATTGGGAAACGATTTAAAATGCATCTCAGTTTTCGTATCCTGGTCCTCGGGTTCACCATTCCAGATGCTTTACTAACACTCTCCCCGCTTGGAGAGTCAGAGCCTTTAACCTCCTCTTTGGCACAGCTTGCAATTTCTGTGCAAGATGAACAGGAATAGGGAGAACCAATGAGAGACTAGCTGTAGGTGTCTGCACGGGCAAATGTAACGCTCATTGCCCACCAGGAAGAGGAATTAAACAAAGGCTCAGTGTGCCCTGCTGGAAACAGATTAGGGCCTGAAGCAATCCTGCGGTTTTGTGCCCAGCTCACAAGAAAGCGAGTTGAAGAACGAGCTCAGGGGCACTGTAATTCACAAACCTGCAGAGTTATAAATGACAGCTTTCCTCCAAAAATATATTGAAGTAAGCCTGCGAAGGGGACTTGAAAGCGGGGCAGAATTTCAGGAAAACGATTGCAGGGGGTAGACTGGAATTGCCCTGAAAGCATAGGAAAAGAGGCAGAACGTCGACAATGATGCACTTGGCCAAAAAGGGCGTATGCGTTTTTTCCTGAATATATTCAGGAAAAAACGCATACGCCCTTTTTGGCCAACCAAGCAAGCCTGTAAAGGAAATCTGCACTACAATGAAGTCTCACTGCCCCCTGGGCAAGAGGGCCATCTGAAATAAGTGTAAAATCCAGAAAGGTAGGACAGGATATGGAGAACAGGGAGCCTTGTTATGCTGATTGGCAGGATGTAAATTGCCAACAGCCACCCTGGAGAAGTGTATGGTGTTTCCTGAAAAATGTAAGAAATAAAGCAACACAGCCTATGGCAATTGCACTTATGGTCCTATTCCTTAGGGAAATTAAAATCAAAAACAGAGAGCCACCCCACAGTTTGGGACGGCTGTGTTCCCAAGAAGCTCGTCTACAGTACCAGGTAAATATCCCAGAAAGCAAAAAATGGATAAAGAAGTTGTGGCACGTACGTGCAATGCAGTATCACTCAGCAATGAAATCTGTGTCATCAGGCCCATAGCGGCATAGTGAGTGGATGCAGGTACGGTGATTCTACGTGAACTACGTCACACAGAAAAAGAAACATCATAAGATATCACTAATACACGGAATGTAAACTTGACTACACATGAACTGAATTACAAAACAGAACAGGGTCTCAAATTTAGAAAACCAAATAGTGCTTGCTTATGGGGAAAGGTGCGTTGGGGTGCTGCATAAAACCAGAGACTGAAATTAGCAGAGATAACTTTCCATAAGCCAAATATGTAATAGACAAGACCTACTCCTTGCTCAACGAAATGGACCCAACACCACATATTCAACGCCTAGGAATATACCTGACTAGGAAGAATCTTAAAACCCATGGATATATATGTCTCCGTAAGAGAATCAAGCGTGTGTACAGCGGCATAAACGCAGCAGTGAAAATCCGATAAATCCCATTAACCAAATAAATTTCGAAAACAAAACACAAAGACAGTGAAATAGAGAGCAATTCTTAAATAATTCACTCAGGGCATGTGATGCAACCGGGATTGACCACATCTACACCCAGAGCTGGTTGAGACATAAGGCTGGACACTTCAGGCTGATAGCATTGGTGAGTTTCGATGAGCAAAGGCAGACCCTTTGAAGTCATACTGCATGGTACCCATTCCATGGGTCCCAACTCTCCAGGTTCATGGGATTCTACCTCCAGCTAAAACATGCATGGGAAACCCAGAGTATCGTCCACCGTGTGATTGGGAAACGATTTAAAATGCATCTCCGTTTTCGTATCCTGGTCCTCGGGTTCACCATTCCAGATGCTTTACTAACACTCTCCCCGCTTGGAGAGTCAATGCCTTTAACCTCCTCTTTGGCACAACTTGCAATTTCTGTGCAAGATGAACAGGAATAGGGAGAACCAATGAGAGACTAGCTGTAGGTGTCTGCACGGGCAAATGTAACGCTCATTGCCCACCAGGAAGAGAAATTAAACAAAGGCTCAGTGTGCCCTGCTGGAAACAGATTCGGGCCTGAAGCAATCCTGCGGTTTTGTGCCCAGCTCACAAGAAAGCGTGTGGAAGAAAGGAGCTCAGGGGCACTGTAATTCACAAACCTGCAGAGTTATAAATGACAGCTATCCTCCAAAAATATATTGAAGTAAGCCTGCGAAGGGGACTTGAAAGCGGGGCAGAATTTCAGGAAAACGATTGCAGGGGGTAGACTGGAATTGCGCTGAAAGCATACGAAAAGAGGCAGAACGTCGACAATGATGCACTTGGCCAAAAAGTGCGTATGCGTTTTTTCCTGAATATATTCAGGAAAAAACGCATACGCCCTTTTTGGCCAACCAAGCAAGCCTGTAAAGGAAATCTGCACTACAATGAAGTCTCACTGCCCCCCGGGCAAAACGGCCATCTGAAAAAAGTGTAAAATCCAGAAAGGTAGGACAGGATATGGAGAACAGGGAGCCTTGTTATGCTGATTGGCAGGATGTAAATTGCCAGCAGCCACCCTGGAGAAGTGTATGGTGTTTCCTGAAACACGTAAGAAACAAAGCAACACAGCCTATGGCACTTCCACTTATGGTCCTATAGCTTACGGAAATTAAAATCAAAAACAGACAGCCACAGCAATATTTGGGACGGCTGTGTTCACAAGAAGCTCGTCTACATTATCAGGTAAATATCCCAGAAAGCAAAAAATGGATAAAGAAGTTGTGGCACGTACGTACAATGCAATATCACTCAGCAATGAAATCTGTGTCATCAGGCCCATAGCGGCATAGTGAGTGGATGCAGGTACGGTGATTCTACGTGAACTACGTCACACAGAAAAAGAAACATCATAAGATATCACTAATACACGGAATGTAAACTTGACTACACATGAACTGAATTACAAAACAGAACAGGGTCTCAAATTTAGAAAAAAAACTAGTGCTTGCTTATGGGGAAAGGTGCCTTGGGGTGCTGCATAAAACCGGAGACTGAAATTAGCACAGATAACATTCCATAAGCCAAATATGTAATAGAAAAGACCTACTCCTTGCTCAACGAAATGGACTCAACACCACATATTCAACGCCTAAGAATATACATGACTAGGAAGAATCTTAAAACCCATGGATATATATGTCTCCGTAAGAGAATCAAGCGTGTGTACAGCGGCCGAAACGCAGCAGTGAAAACCCGATAAATCCTATTATCAAAATAAATTTCGAAAACAAAACACAAAGACAGTGAAATAGAGAGCAATTCTTAAATAATTCACTCAGGGCATGTGATTCAACCGGGATTGACCACATCTACACCCAGAGCTGGTTGAGACATAAGGCTGGACACTTCAGGATGATAGCATTGGTGAGTTTCGGTGAGCAAATGCAGACACTTTGAAGTCATACTGCATGGTACCTATTCCATGGGTCCCAACACTTCAGGTTCAAGGGATTCTTCCTCCAGCTAAAACATGCATGGGAAACCCACAGTATGGTCCACCGTGTGATTGGGAAACGATTTAAAATGCATCTCAGTTTTCGTATCCTGGTCCTCGGGTTCACCATTCCAGATGCTTTACTAACACTCTCCCCGCTTGGAGAGTCAGTGCCTTTAACCTCCTCTTAGGCACAGCTTGCAATTTCTGTGCAAGATGAACAGGAATAGGGAGAAGCAATGAGAGACTAGCTGTAGGTGTCTGCACGGGCAAATGTAACGCTCATTGCCCACCAGGAAGAGGAATTAAACAAAGGCTCAGTGTGCCCTGCTGGAAAAAAATTAGGGCCTGAAGCAATCCTGCGGTTTTCTGCCCAGCTCACAAGAAAGCGAGTTGAAGAAAGGAGCTCAGGGGCACTGTAATTCACAAAACTGCAGAGTTATAAATGACAGCTATCCTCCAAAAATATATTGAAGTAAGCCTGCGAAGGGGACTTGAAAGCGGAGCAGAATTTCAGGAAAACGATTGCAGGGGGTAGACTGGAATTGCCCTGAAAGCATAGGAAAAGAGGCAGAACGTCGTCAATGATGCACTTGGCCAAAATGTGCGTATGCGTATTTTCCTGAATATATTCAGGAAAAAACGCATACGCACTTTTTGGCCAACCAAGCAAGCCTGTAAAGGAAATCTGCACTACAATGAAGTCTCACTGCCCCCCGGGCAAGAGGGCCATCTGAAAAAAGTGTAAAATCCAGAAAGGTAGGACAGGATATGGAGAACAGGGAGCCTTGTTATGCTGATTGGCAGGATGTAAATTGCCAACAGCCACCCTGGAGAAGTGTATGGTGTTTCCTGAAAAATGTAAGAAATAAAGCAACACAGCCTATGGCAATTGCACTTATGGTCCTATTCCTTAGGGAAATTAAAATCAAAAACAGAGAGCCACCCCACAGTTTGGGACGGCTGTGTTCCCAAGAAGCTCGTCTACAGTACCAGGTAAATATCCCAGAAAGCAAAAAATGGATAAAGAAGTTGTGGCACGTACGTGCAATGCAGTATCACTCTGCAATGAAATCTGTGTCATCAGGCCCATAGCGGCGTAGTGAGTGGATGCAGGTACGGTGATTCTACGTGAACTACGTCACACAGAAATAGAAACATCATAAGATATCACTAATACACGGAATGTAAACTTGACTACACATGAACTGAATTACAAAACAGAACAGGGTCTCAAATTTAGAAAAGAAACTAGTGCTTGCTTATGGGGAAAGGTGCCTTGGGGTGCTGCATAAAACCAGAGACTGAAATTAGCACAGATAACATTCCATAAGCCAAATATGTAATAGACAAGACCTACTCCTTGCTCAACGAAATGGACTCAACACCACATATTCAACGCCTAAGAATATACCTGACTAGGAAGAATCTTAAAACCCATGGATATATATGTCTCTGTAAGAGAATCAAGCGTGTGTACAGCGGCCGAAACGCAGCAGTGAAAATCCGATAAATCCCATTATCAAAATAAATTTCGAAAACAAAACACAAAGACAGTGAAATAGAGAGCAATTCTTAAATAATTCACTCAGGGCATGTGATGCAACCGGGATTGACCACATCTACACCCACAGCTGGTTGAGACATAAGGCTGGACACTTCAGGCTGATAGCATTGGTGAGTTTCGGTGAGCAAATGCAGACCCTTTGAAGTCATACTGCATGGTACCTATTCCATGGGTCCCAACACTTCAGGTTCAAGGGATTCTTCCTCCAGCTAAAACATGCATGGGAAACCCACAGTATGGTCCACCGAGTGATTGGGAATCGATTTAAAATGCATCTCAGTTTTCGTATCCTGGTCCTCGGGTTCACCATTCCAGATGCTTTACTAACACTCTCCCCGCTTGGAGAGTCAGTGCCTTTAACGTCCTGTTTGGCACAGCTTGCAATTTCTGTGCAAGATGAACAGGAATAGGGAGAACCAATGAGAGACTAGCTGTAGGTGTCTGCACGGGCAAATGTAATGCTCATTTCCCACCAGGAAGAGGAATTAACCAAAGGCTCAGCGTGCCCTGCTGGTAACAGATTAGTGCCTGAAACAATCCTGTGGTTTTGTGCCCAGCTCACAAGAAAGCGAGTTGAAGAAAGGAGCTCAGTGGCTCTGTAATTCACAAACCTGCAGAGTTATAAATGACAGCTATCTTCCAAAAGTATATTGAAGTAAGCCTGCGAAGGGGACTTGAAAACGGGGCAGAATTTCAGGAAAACGATTGCAGGTGGTAGATTGGAATTGCCCTGAAAGCATAGGAAAAGAGGCACAAAGTGGACAATGATGCACTTGGCCAAAAAGGGCGTATGCGTTTTTTCCTGAATATATTCAGGAAAAAACGCATATGCACTTTTTGGCCAACCAAGCAAGACTGTAAAGGAAATCTGCACTACAATGTAGTCTCACTGCCCCCCTGGCAAAAGGGCCATCTGAAAAAAGTGTAAAATCCAGAAAGTTAAGACAGGATATGGAGAACAGGGAGCCTTGTTATGCTGATTGGGATGATGTAAATTGCCAACAGCCACCCTGGAGAAGTGTATGGTGTTTCCTGAAACACGTAAGAAATAAAGGAACACAGCTTATGGCAATTGCACTTATGGTCCTCTTGCTTAGGGAAATTAAAATCAAAAACAGAGATCCACCCCAAAATTTGGGACGGCTGTGTTCCCAAGAAGCTCGTCTACAGTACCAGGTAAATATCCCAGAAAGCAAAAAATGGATAAAGAAGTTGTGGCACGTACGTGCAATGCAATATCACTCAGCAATGAAATCTGTGTCATCAGGCCCGTAGCGGCATAGTGAGTGGATGCAGGTACGGTGATTCTACGTGAACTACATCACACAGAAATAGAAACATCATAAGATATCACTAATACACGGAGTGTAAATTTAACTACACATGAACTGAATTACAAAACAGAACAGGGTCTCAAATTTTGAAAACCAACTAGTGCTTGCTTATGGGGAAATGTGCGTTGGGATGCTGCATAAATCCAGAGACTGAAATTAGCACAGATAACTTTCCATAAGCCAAATATGTAATAGACAAGACCTACTCCTTGCTCAACGCAATGGACTCAACACCACATATTCAACGCCTAGGAATATACCTGACTAGGAAGAATCTTAAAACCCATGGATTTATATGTCTCCGTAAGAGAATCAAGTGTGTGTACAGCGACATAAACGCAGCAGGGAAAATCTGATAAATCCTATTATCAAAATAAATTTCAAAAACAAAACACAAAGACAGTGAAATAGAGAGCAATTCTTAAACAATTCACTCAGGGCCTCTGATGCAACCGGGATTGACCACATCTACACCCACAGCTGTTTGAGACATAAGGCTGGACACTTCAGGCTGATAGCATTGGTGAGTTTCGGTGAGCAAATGCAGACCCTTTGAAGTCATACTGCATGGTACCCGTTCCATGGGTCCCAACTCTCCAGGTTCAAGAGATTCTTCCTCCAGCTAAAACATGCATGGGAAACCCAGAGTATCGTCCACCGTGTGATTGGGAAATGATTTAAAATGCATCTCAGTTTTCGTATCCTGGTCCTCGGGTTCACCATTCCAGATGCTTTACTAACACTCTCCCCGCTTGGAGAGTCAGTGCCTTTAACCTCCTCTTTGGCACAGCTTGCAATTTCTGTGCAAGATGAACAGGAATAGGGAGAACCAATGTGAGACTAGCTGTAGTTGTCTGCACGGGCAAATGTAATGCTCATTTCCCACCAGGAATAGGAATTAACCAAAGGCTCAGCGTGCCCTGCTGGAAAGAGATTAGTGCCTGAAGCAATCCTGCGTTTTTGTGCCCAGCTCACAAGAAAGCGAGTTGAAGAAAGGAGCTCAGGGGCACTGTAATTCACAAACCTGCAGAGTTATAAATGACAGCTATCCTCCAAAAATATATTGAAGTAAGCCTGCAAAGGGGACTTGAAAGCGGGGCAGAAATTCAGGAAAACGATTGAAGGGTTAAACTGGAATTGCACTTAAAGAATAGGAAAAGAGGCAGAACGTCGATAATGATGCACTTGTCCAAAAAGTGCGGATGCTTTTTTCCTTAAATATATTAAGGAAAAAACGCATACGCACTTTTTGGCCAACCAAGCAAGCTTGTAAATAAACCTGCACTACAATGAAGTCTCAGTGCCCCCCAGGGCAAAAGGGCCATTTAAAAAAATTGTAAAATCCAGAAACGGAGGACAGGCAATGGAAAACAGGGATCCTTATTATGCTGATGCATATGATGTAAATTGCCGACAGCCATTCTGGAGAAGTGTTATGTGTTTCCTGTAACACGTAAGAAACAAAGCAACACAGCCTATGGCACTTCCACTTATGGTCCTACAGCTTAGGGAAATTAAAATCAAAAACACCCAGCCACCTCAAAGTTTGGGACCTCTCTGTTCACAAGAACCTCGTTTACAGTACAAGGTAAATATCTCAGAGAGGAAACAATGGATAAAGAAGTTGTGGTACGTACGTACAATGGAATATCACTCAGCAATGAAATCTGTGTCATCAGGCCCATAACGGCATAGTGAGTGGATTCAGGTATGGTGATTCTACGTGAAATAAGTCACACATAAAAAGAAACATCATAAAATATCACTAATACACAGTATGTAAACTTGACTATACATGAACTGAATTACAAAACAGAACAGTCTCAAATTTAGAAAACCAACTTGTGCTTTCTTATGGAGAAAGGTGCGTTGGCGTGCTGCATAAAACCAGAGCCTGAAATTAGCACAGATACCGTTCCATAAGCCAAATATGTAATAGACAAGACCTACTCCTTGCTCAACGAAATGGACTCAACACCACATATTCAACGCCTAGGATTATACCTGACTAGGAAGAATCTTAAAACCCGTGGATATTTATGTCTCCGTAAGAGAATCAAGAGTGTGTACAGCGGCATTAACGCAGCAGTGAAAATCCGATAAATCCCAGTGTCAAAAAAAAATTTCAAAAACAAAACACAATGACAGTGAAATAGAGAGCAATTGTTAAATAACTCACACATGGCATGTGATGCAACCTGGTTTACCACATCTACACCCAGAGCTGGGTGAGAGATAAGGCTGGACCCTTTGGGCTGATAGCATTGGTGAGGTTCAGTGAGCAAATGCAGACCCTTTGATGTCATACTGCCTGGTACCCATTCCATGGTTCCCAACTCTCCAGGTTCTAGGGATTCTTCCTTCTGCTAAAATTTGCATGGGAAACCCAGAGTATGCTCCACCGTGTGACTGGGAAACCTTTTTACATGCATGTCTGTTTTCGTCCCCTGGTACTCAGGTTCACCATTCCAGACCCTTTTCTTACACTCTCCCCATTTGGAGAGTCAGTGTCTTTAACCTCCTGTTTGGCACTGTTTGCAATTTCTGCGCAAGATGAACAGGAATACGGAGAACCAATGGGAGACTATCTGTAGGTGTGTGCACGGGCAAATATTTTTTTTAACATCTTTATTGGGGTATAATTGCTTTACAATGGTGTGTTAGTTTTTGCTTTATAACAAAGTGAATCAGCCATACATATACATATGCTCCCTGTGTCTTCCCTCTTGTGTCTCCCTCCCTCCCTCTCTCCCCCTTCCACCCCTCCAGGCTGTCCCAACGCCCCGAGCTAATATCCCTGTGCCTTGCGGCTGCTTCCCCCTTGCTATCTACCTTACTACATTTGTTAGTGTGTATATGTCCATGACTCTCTCTCGCCCTGTCAGAACTCACCATTCCCCCTCCCCATATCCTCAATTCCGTTCTCCAGTAGGTCTGCGCCTCTATTCCTGTCTTATCCCTAGGTTCTTCATGACATTTTTTTCCTTTAAATTCCATATATATGTGTTAGCATACGCTATTTGTCTTTTTCTTTCTGACTTACTTCACTCTGTATGACAGACTCTAGGTCTATCCATCTCATTACAAATAACTCAGTTTCATTTCTTTTTAAGGCTGAGTAATATTCCATTGTGTATATGTGCCACATCTTCTTTATCCATTCGTCCGATGATGGGCGCTTAGGTTCTTTCCATCTCCGGGCTATTGTAAATAGAGCTGCAATGAACATTTTGGTACATGACTCTTTTTGAATTTTGGTTTTCTCAGGGTATATGCCCAGTATGCACGGGCAATTTTAACACTCATTTCCCAACAGGAAAAGGAATTAACCAAAGGCTCAGCATGCTGTGCTGGAACAAGATTAGGGCCTGAAGCAATCCTGCGGTTTTGTGGCCAGCTCACAAGAAAGCGAGTTGAGGAAAGGAGCTCAGGGGCACTGTCATTCACATACCTGCAGACTTATAAATGACAGAAATCGTACAAAAATATATTGAATTAAGGCTGCGAAGAGGACTTGAAAGTGGGGCAGAATTGCTGGAATCCGATTTCAGGAGGTAGACGTGAATTGCTCTGAAAGCATAAGAGAAGTGGCAGAACCTCGTCAATGAAGCACTTGGCCAAAAAGGGCATATGCATTTTTTCCAGGGCCATCATTCACGGGAGTAGGAGGCTCCCAGCATGCTCCAGTGGCCAACAGAGGGCCCACGTCGCCAAGGCGATGTGAGCTAGCCAGGCAGGAGTGACCTGACATCAGAGGGCTCACCTCACAGAATGGTAGGGAACCCAGCCAGGATCAGACTCTCCCCAGAGGGCCCACATCACCAAGGTGATGGGAACCAGGCAGGAGTGTCCTCACACCCGTGGGGCCACATCATCAAAAGTTGAGGTACCCAGCACATGTGGCCTCAAACCAGAGGACCCACATCACCATGGGTTTCGGAGTGAGGCAGGCAGGATTAACCTCACAACACATGTCCCATTGTATACAAAAGGTGTGGAAACCAGCAGTTGGATCTTCCTAGCAGGCGGCCCAGAGCACTGAGGCTATGAGATCCAGGCCGGCATGAACTCACAACAGAGGGCCCTCATTGTGATTCTGTAAGCAACCCAGCCGTTGTGACCTCAGAGCAGAAGGCCCACATCCCCATGGGGAAGGGAAACAAGCAGGAGTGTCATCGCAAGAGTGGGCACACATGAAAAAATGTGGGGAGCCCAGCAATTAGTGCCTGATGCCAGAGGGCCCTCATCACCGAGGGGCGGTGGCTCCCAGCCAGCTCTGACTGCTACCAGCAGGGCGACGTCGCCAATGCGGAGTGCGACAACCAGGCAGGAGTGACCTCAGAGCAGAGGGTCAACCTCACAGAAGTGTGAAGAACCAAAGAGGATCAGATTCTCACCAGAGGGCCCACATCACCAAGGGAATGGGAACCAGGCAGGAGTGTCCTCACACTAGTGGGGCCACATCACCGAAAAGTGAGGGACCCAGCACACGTGGCCTCAAACCAGAGGACACACATCACAAGGGAGCTGGGATTGAGGCAGGCAGGAGGAGCCTCAAAACAGAGGGACCATAGAATTAAAGAGGTGAAGAATCCCGCAGTTGGAACCTCCCAGCAGGCGGCCAGGAGCAGCGAGACTATGGGATCCAGGCCGGAGTGATCTCACACCAGAGGGCCGTCATCATGAAACTGTGAGCAACCTAGGCGTTGGGATCTCAGAGCAGAAGGCCCACATTCCCATGGGGTTGGGAACCTGTCAGAAGTGTACTCGCACCACAGGGCACACATCAGAGAATTTAGGGAACCCAGGAGTTAGGGCCTGATGCCAGAGGGCCCTCATTACCAAGGGGAGGAGACTCCAATCAGGCACCAACACCCAACTGAGGTCCCACGTCGCCAAGGTGACGTGTGACAGCCAGGTAGGAGTGACCTCACCGCAGAGGGCCTACCTCACAGAAGGGTGAGGAACACAGCCAGGATAAGACTCTCACCAGAGGGCCCACATCACCAAGGTGATCAGAACCAGGCAGGAGAGTCTTCACACCAGTGTGGCCACATCATAGAAAGGTGAGGAACCCAGCACATGTGGCCTAAACAAGAAGACCCACATCTCCAAGGGGCTCGGAATGAGGCAGGCAGGAGTAGCCTCACAACACAGGGCCCATAGAATAAAAAAGCTGAGGAATCCAGCAATGGGAACCTCCCAGCAGGCGGCCAAGAGCACCAAGTCTATGCGATTCAGGCCGCAGTAAACTCACAGCAGAGGGTCCACATCATGAAAATGCGAGCAACCCAGCCATTTGGACCTCAGAGCAGAAGGTCCACATCCCCAAGGTGTTGGGAGCATGGCAGGAGTGTCCTCGCACCACTTAGCACATATCAGAAAATGTGGGTACCCAGCAGTTAGGGCCTGACGCCAGAGGGCCCTCATCACTGAGGGGAGGAGGCTCCCAGCATGTTCCAACTACCACAAGAGGGCCCACGTCGCCAAGGCGGGTTGTGCCAGCCAGGCAGGAGTGACCTCACAGCAGACGGCCCACCTCAAAGAAGTGTGAGGAACCCAACCAGGATCAGACTCTCACCAGAGGGCCCATATCACCAAGGGGACGGGAACCAGGCACGAGTGTCCTCACACCAGTGGGGCCACATCACTAAAAGATGAGGAAACTGGCACATGTGGCCACAAACCAGAGGACCTATATCACCAAGGGGCTGGGAGTGACACAGGCAGGAGGAGCCTCCCAACACAGGGCCCAAAGAATAAAAAAGGTGAGGAACCCAGCAGTTGGAACTTCCCAGCAGGCGGCCCAGAGTACAGAGGCTATGGGATCTAGGAATGAGTGAACTAACACCAGAGAGCTAACATCAGGAAACTGTGAGCAACCCAGTCGTTGGAACCTCAGAGCAGAAGGCCCATATCGCCATGGGGATGGGAACATTTCACGAGTGTCCTGGCATCACTGGGCTCACATCAGAAAACCTGGGGAGCCCAGCAGTTAGAGCCTGACGCCAGAGGGACCTCATCACCGAGGACAGGAGTCTCCAAAAGGATCGAACTGCCACCAGAGGGCCGACGTCACCAAGGCAATGGGAGCAAGCCAGGCAGGAGTTACCTCAGAGCACAGGGCCCACCTCACAGAACGGTAAGGAACCCAGCCAGGATCAGACTCTCACCAGAGGGGCCACATCACCAAGGGGCTGGGAAACAGGCACGAGTGTCCTCACACCATTGGGGCCACATCATCGAAAGGTGAGGGACCCAGCACACGTGGCCTCACACCAGAGGACACACATCACAACGGGGCTGGGATTGAGGCAGGCAGGAGGAGCCTCAAAACAGAGGGCCCATAGAATAAAAAAGGTGAGGAATCCCGCAGTTGGAACCTCCCAGCAGGCGCCCAGGAGCAGCAAGCCTATGGGATCTAGGCCGGAATGAACGCACATCAGAGGGCCCTCATCATGAAACTGTGAGCACCCCAGCCTTTGGGACCTCAGAGCAGAAGGCCCAAATTCCCATGTGGTTGGGAACCTGACAGGAGTGTACTCGCACCACAGGTCGCACATCTGCAAATTTTGGGAGCCCAGGAGTTAGGGTCTGACGCAAGAGGGCCCTCATTACCGAGGGACAGAGACTCGCAGCAGACACCAACTCCCAACTGAGGGCCCACGTCACCAAGGTGATGTGTGCCAGCCAGGCAGGAGTGACCTCACCGCAGAGGGCCTACCTCACAGAAGGGTGAGGAAACCAGCCAGGATAAGACTCTCACCAGAGGGCCCACATCACCAAGGGGATCGGAACCAGGCAGGAGGGTCCTCACACAAGTGTGGCCACATTATAGAAAGGTGAGGAACCCAGAACATGTGGCCTAAAACAGGGGACCCACATCTCCAAGGGGCTAGGAGTGAGGCAAGCAGGAGTATCCTCACAAAACAGAGCCCACAGAATAAAAGTTGTGAGGAATCCAGCAGTTGGAACCGGCCAGTAGGCCGCCCAGAGCACAGAGTCTATGGGATCCAGGCCACAGCAAACTCACAGCAGAGGTCCCACATCATGAAACTGTGAGCAACCCAGCGGATGGGACCTCAGAGCAGAAGGCCCACATCCCTATGGGGATGGGAACCTGACAGGAGTGTCCTCGGCCCACTTCCACGAATCAGAAAATGTGGGAACCCAGCAGTTAGGACCTGAGGCCAGAGGACCCTCATCACCGAGGGGAGGAGGCTCCCAGCAGGCTCCAACTGCCACCATAAGGCCGATGTCACCAAGGAGGGGTGTGCCAACCAGGCAGGAGTGACCTCAGAGCAGAAAGCCCACCTCACAGAAGTGTGAGGAACCCAACAAGGATCAGACTGTCACCAGAGGGCCAACATCACCAAGGGAATGGGAACCAGGCAGGAGTGTCCTCACACCAGTGGGGCTACATCACCATAATTTGAGGGACCCAGCACACGTGGCCTCAAACCTGAGGACACACATCACCAAGGGGCTGGGAGTGAGGCAGGCCAGAGGATCCTCAAAACAGAGGGACCATAGAATAAAAAAGGTGAGGAATCCCACAGTTGGAACCTCCAGCAGGCAGCCAGGAGCAGCGAGGCTATGGGATCTAGGCAGGAGTGAACTCACACCAGAGGGCCCTCATCATGAAACTGTGAGCAACACAGCCGTTGGGACCTCAGAGCAGAAGGCTCACATCCCCATGGGGATGGGAACCTGGCAGGAGTGTCCTTGCACCACTTAGCACGAATCAGAAAATGTGGGAACCCAGCAGTTAGGGCCTGAGGCCAGAGGGACCTCATCACCGAGGGGAGGAGGCTCCCAGCAGGCTCCAACTGCCACCATATGGCCAACGTTGCCAAGGCGGGGTGTGCCAGCCAGGCAGGAGTGACCTCAGAGCAGAGGGCCCACCTCACAGAAGGGTGAGGAACCTAACCAGGATCAGACTCTCACCAGAGGGCCAACATCACCAAGGTGATGGGAACCAGGCAAGACTGTCCTAACAGCAGTGGGGCCAACATCACCAAGGGAATGGGAACCAGGCAAGAGTGTCCTCACACCAGTGTGGCCACATTATAGAAAGGTGAGGAACACAGCACATGTGGCCTCAAACAAGGGGACACACATCACGAAGGGGCTGGGAGTGAGGCATGCAGGAGGAGACGCACAACCGAGGGCCCATAGAATAAAAAAGGTGAGGAATCGAGAAGTTGGAAACTCCAAGCTGGAGGCCCAGAGCACTGACACTATGGGATACAGGCCAGAGTGAACACACAGCAAAGGGCCCACATCATGAAACTGTGAGCAACCCAGCAGTTGGGACCACAGAACAGAAGTCCCACATGCCCATGGGGATGGGAACCTGGCAGGAGTGACTCGCACCACTGGGCACACATCAGAAAATGTGTGGAGCCCAGCACTTAGGGCCTGACACCAGAAGGCCCTCATCACTGAGGGGAGGAGGCCCCAGCACGCTCCAACTGCCACCAGAGGGTCCACGTCGCCAAGGCGACGTGCGCCAGCCAGGCAGGATTGACCTCACAGCAGAGAGCCCACATCATGAAAGTGTGAGCAACCCAGCCGTTAGGACCTCAGAACAGAAGGCCCACACGCTCATGAGGATGGGAACCTGGCAGGAGTGCCCTCGTACCACTTAGCACGTATCAGAAAATGTGGGAACCCCGCCATTAGGGTCTGACGCCAGAGGGCCTCATCACCGCGGGAAGGAGGCTCCCAGCAGGCTCCAACTGCCACCAGGGTGCCGAAGTCAACAAGGCGGGTTGTGCCAGCCAGGCAGGAGTGACCTCAGAGAAGAGGGCTCACCTCACGGATGTGTGAGGAACCCAACCAGGATCAGAGTCTCACCAGAGGACCCACATCACCAAAGGGATGGGAACCAGGCAGGAGTGTCCACACACCAGTGGGGCCACATCATCAAAAGATGAGGAACCCATCACATATGGCCTCAAACCTGAGGACATACATCACCATGTGGCTGGGAGTGAGGCAGGTATCTGGAGGGGCACATTTAACTCTAATTTCCCACCAGGAAGAGGAATTAACCAAAGGCTCAGAGTGCCGTGCCGGACCCTGATTATGGCCTGAAGCAAACCTGCAGTTTTGTGGCCAGCTTACAAGGAAGCGAGTTAAGAAAGGAGCTCAGGGGCACTGTAATTCACAAACCTGCAGAGATAAATGACAGCTATTGGCAAAAATATATCGAAGTAAGTCTGCAAAGAGGACTTGAAAACGAGGCAGAATTGCAGGAATCATATTTCAAGAGGTAGATTGGAATTGCATTTAAAGCATATGAAAAGCGGCAGATCTTTGACAGTGATGCACATGGACAAAAAGTGCGTATACATTTTTCCTGAATATATTCAGGAAAAAACGCATATGAACATTTTGGCCAACCAAGCACTCCAGCAATGGAAATCCACACTACAATGAAGTCACATTTCCCATTCGTCAAAAAGGCCATCTGAATAAAGTGTAAAAACCAGAAACACAGGACAGGCCATGGAGAACAGGGAGCCGTGTTATGCTGATGGGCGGGATGTAAATTGCCAACAGACACTCTGGAGATGTTCATGGTGTATCCTGAAACATCTAAAAAACAAAGCTACAGAGCCTAGGGCACTTCCACTTTTGGCCCTATAGCTTAGGAAAATTAAAATCAACAAGACACAGCCAACACAAAATTTAGGGCTGCTGTGTTTACAAGAACCTCGAGTCCAGTACAAATTAAATATCCCAGAAAGAAAAAAATGGATAAAGAAGTTGTGCTACTTACGTACAACGGAATATCACTCAGCAGTGAAATCAATGTCATCAGGCCTGTAGCAGCAAATTGAGTGGATTTAATTATGATGATTCTAAGAGAAATATGTCACACAAAGAAAGATAATTATCATAAGATATCACTAATAGAGGGAGTGTAAACTTGGCTACACATAAACTGAATTACAAAACCGAACAGAGTCTCACATTTAGATAAAAACCTTATGCTTGCTTAAGGGGAAAGTTGAGTTGGGCTGCTGTATAAAAACAGATTGAAATTAGCACACATACCATTCCATAAGCCAAATACGTAATAAACAAGACCTACTCTTTGCTCAACGAAATAGACTCATCCATGGTGTATCACCTCACACCTATTAGAATGGGCATCATCAGAAAATCTACAAACAACAAATGCTGGAAACGGTGTGGAGATAAGGAATCCTCTTCCACTATTGTTGGGAACGTAAATTGATACAGTCACTGTGGAGAACATTATGGAGTTTCTTATAAAACTAAGAATAGAATTACCATATGATACAGCAATCCCTCTACTGGGCATATACCCAGACAAAACCATAAATCAAAAAGAGACATTCACCACAATGTTCATTGCATCACTATTTACACTATCCAGGAAATGGAAGCAACCTAAATGCCCACAGACAGACGAATGCATAAAGATGTGGTACATATATAAAATGGAATATTACTAAGCCATAAAAAGGAATGAAATTGGGACATTTGTAGAGACGTTGATGGATCTAGAGACTGTCATACAGAGTGAAGTAAGTCAGAAAGAGAAAAACAAATCTTGTATATTAATGCATATATGTGGAACCTAGAAAAATTGTACAGATGAACCGTTTTGCAAGGCAGAAATAGAGCAACACATGTATACAACAAACGTATGGACAACAAGGGGGGAAAGCTGTTGGGGATGGTGGTGGGAGGAGTTGAGATATTGGGATTGGTATGTATACATTTATATGTATAAAGTAGATAACCAAAAACAACCTGCTGTATAAAAATATAAAATTAAATTCAAAATAAAAAAATAAAATTAAAAAAAGTAAAACAGAAAAAATATTCTTCCCTTCACATACATGTATTTATATGAATAAATTATTTCCATGCTTATATCTGTAAATACACAAAAGAGGAATAAAATCTACCTTGAACCAAAAACGAAAAAAAGATAAAAAAGAACAGAACCCACCAGTTACACAGAGGAAAACCGTTTCAGGGCACTTGCTCCAATTGCAAACAATTCTGAAGTTGGTCAGTGGTGGGGAATCATCTCCCACTCAGCCAGCATGCTCCTCGCAACAAGCGTCCTCACTGCAAAGCTGGGGGACCGTGCCGAGGTATCTGTGAGTAAACGTGGGCCGAGCCCCAGGCCAGCTGCTGCTGAAATGTTCCCACCCTTCCAAGGCTAAACACCTGAATATGTACAAGGACTTGAAAACCTAGAGGAAGGGCCATGGAGCCACATGAGGGACAGCATGCCAGCCGACTTGGTGCCTGCAGGCCAGCCAGGATGGTCCTGGCCCTGGGTGCTCTTCTGGAAGCTCTCCATTTCCCTGCCTGAGATACCCCTGCTGTCCCGGCCCCCACTGCTTTCTTCCTTCCTCACCTGTGCCCAGGGAGAAATTCCAGCGGCAGGTGTGGGTGACACATCCTCTTCTTTAGCAGGTAGCATCTTGGCAACTGCTGCAGAAAGTCCAGCAGAGCCCCACTCACACTGGGACACCCACAAAGCCGTGGCTTCTCACTCCCTCCCACCAGCCCAGCCCCGAGACTGCTGACAGGGCAGAGAAAATGGCGTCAGGCACAGCTGCAGGGGCTCTTGCTGCCTGGAGCGGTGTTTATATTGATCTCAACCCAGGCACACCTGGGGAGGGCTGGCCGGCACGGTCAGGCTTCCCAAGCCAGCCAATAATCACCCCTCAGGGGCTCACAGTTGCTGAAAATGGAACTTGCTGAATTGGCCAGGTCCAAGGAACAGGTGTGGGCTCCTGAGAGTCAGGATAGACAAGGGGCTGCAGCTCTGGCTTGTTTTCTAATTATATTATCTGGCCCATGAGTGGGAGACAACTTCAAGAAAACCCTCTCCTAATGAGAGGAACCCAGGAGTCAGGGAGAGGAGGGGTGGGTGGTGGTTGGAGACAGAGGCCTGGTGCCCCGGGTGCAGTGGAAGTCTCTGGAAGATCAGGTGGAGGAGGCCGCACAGAGTGATGCCCAGGGTCACAGACCTGTCAGAGCTGCTGTTTGTTAGTTCAAGTCCTGCTCTGAGGTGCTCTGTGTCAGATCTGAGCGACAGGTGAGCTGGGAGTGCTCTGCAATGAGGGCTATGTGCACGGTTCCTGTGTGCCCAGCCCTGCCAAGGTACCTGCAAGGGTAGCTCTGTATCCTGGGAGGGGCCTGACCACGGGAGCCCCATGGACTGCAGAGGACCTGCCCAGGGAATCCCATATCCTGGGAGGGGCCTGAACACGAGAGCCCCGTGGGCTGGGGTGGGGGTAGGGTACCTGCCCAGGTGAGCTCCATATCCTGGGATTGGCCTGACCTCGAGAGCCCCATGGGCTGCTGGAGTCCTGGTAAAGGATGTCAGGACAGTCAGTGAAGCCACTGAGGATATACCTCCAGTAGTTCCTAAATCCTACACCCTGCTGGTCATTCTACCAACCACCAGGACTTGGTATTCTGTATTAGTCTTCACTGATGCCTTCTTTTGTATTCCATTAGTCCCAGAGTCACAAGAAATTTTGGCTTGTGAGTGACAGGACTCAACATACAACTAAAACAATACTTCCAGGCTGTCTTGCCCCAAGGGTTCAAAAATTCCCACACCATCTTTGGGGAAAGCTCAGCTAAAGACCTAAAAGTTCTACCTCTGGAAAAGGAAACACTCCTTCAATATTCAGACGACATTCTGATCGCCAGCCCTACTAAGGAGGCCTCAGAACTACCAAGCCAATAAAGGATAGAAGTTGTCCACGAAAAAGCTCAAGTATCACAGACTACGGTGACCTGCCTGGGCTTCATTCTCACAGAAGGTCGGAGAAGCCCATCCCAGGAAAGGGAAGAAACAATTTACAGCCTTACCCCTTTCTGAAACTAGAAGACAGCTTAGGGGTTCCTGGGGAAGCCAGGGTTTCCTGCCTCTGGATCCCTAACTACAGTCTACTAGCTGGGCCTCTATATGAAACACTGAAAGGAAAAGATGATGATCCTTTTGAATAGAATCCAGAAGTGGCCTTTCAAGAATGGAAAGAGCAGTCAATTCAGACCCTTGCCCTGGGACTCCCTAATTTAGCTAAACCCTTTGACCTTTACATTCCTGGTGAAAGGTGAATCGCCATTGGAGTATTAGTGCAAAAACTGGGACCACTTGAAATGGAACAATGCAAGAATGCCATCCAGGTAGGATAAACTATGGTCACCAAGGGGCTTGGCCCACCGCCACATCTGGCCAAGATACTGGTGGTATCTGAAAACCTGGAAATCAGCAGCCCAAAAGGCCACCTCCCTTCTAAGGGAAACGGACCCCACGTGGTGATCCTAACCCCCAACCATGCCCTGAAGTTGCAGGGTTTGCTCCGTGGGCACACTGACCTCGATTGAGGAGGCCCTCCAACTCCAACCTCCAGAGAGATAACCGGGGGCAACGGGGCACCATGACGACCCGTGTGACCATCACTTGACCTGGAGTTTCTCTCATAAAACAACAAGAGTGTGTCCCAAAAGAGTAGACTACTGCTTTCAGTACTTACTGTACCCAGAGGGGAGCTAATAATCTTGGCGGGGGAACCGTATATCATGATGTCACCATAGAAAAGCCTACAGACACCCTGATGATGGTGGCCAATAAGACCGGCTGGACTCCTGTTTACTTCCAAAGGCTCTTGACTCAGTGACCATCATGATCCTTCATCACCACTGACCCTGGACTGTCTGGGAGCTGAGCGGGCAGGATCCTGACACCTGGTGCTGTTTTTACGTTAATTCAGGGGCCTAATGGAAGAAAGCGCAGACTGTTGGTCAGAGCATCTAGGCTGGCAGAAACGGTCAGTCAGAGCATCTAGGCTGGCAGAAACGGTCAGCCTAAGGTGGCCAAACAAATGTGGGGCGGAGTGAAACTGGACCTCACAGCGCCACTGCACATCTCCTTTCTGGACCCTTAAAGGTCATTAGAATCTATAACACTTCCAATACTGGTGCTCAGGTGGACGAGCAGGGAGGCAGGAGGCCTGGGGACAATCAACGTCACCTGGAGGCTGCTGGGGAGAAGTTCTGACCCTCGCCCACGGGTATGAAGCCTCCTAACTCAGCACTCAGCAGTTACAGAAGAAGGGTCTGCACCCGCAGCACTCCAAGAATGAGGAAAGGGACAAAAGGCAGAAGAGAAGTTTGTCCCAGGCAAAGCCCCTTAAAAATGCCTGGGAGATAAAAATAGAATCTGGGCAATAAAATAAAGTCTAACCATTTTTATCCTTTGTGCTTTGTCTAATTTCAGGTGCTCCTAGTGTCCCGCATACAGAGGTTCCACACCCGGCACTTCAGACCAGATTTCCTAGAGCAGAATGGCTCGATGACACTTCAGCTCCTGGGGCCCAGTTCAGACTCCGTGACATAGAGCCTGAGCTGCAGCCAACCAGGTCCTCGAGAGCTCAGCCCCCTCCCTCCCAGTGACTCTGACAGGATCTCTACACAGCAGCCCAGCCCACAGCCCACAGGGTAGCACCTCTCCATTCTCTGATCAAAATATAAAGTTTCCTTTGCTTTTGAACCAAACTCAGTCTCGATCTATTGGCTCCAATGACACTGGGCAGGGGGACACTTGTTGGCGTCCACTCTGGAGGATCAGTAACAGAAATTGAGAACATTGTAACTTCAATGAACAGATGTGTGAGCCAAACTGTAATTAACATAGAACAGTGTATAAGGCTCGGGTAAAATAAGATGTTTCTAACACTTCCATTTGATATTTCCATCACTTTCTTATAAGCAAGTTCAGTGAAAAGGTTTGTCTTCTTTGTCAGGTCAATATTAGAGAAACAAAGTGATTTCTTTCCAAGGATGTACATCTAATAATCTTGGTTAAAGCTTCAATCTTGTTTTAAATGCTTTTGCATTGAAAATGATACCTCTCTTTCAGCTCCCCCATTTCTGAGAAGCATAAAATCTTATAATTTATTATTACCAAAGGGAAATGGTAGGAGGAGGGATAAATTAACAGTTTGGGATTAACACATACACACTGCTATGTATGAAATCATCAGCAAGGAACTACTGTATAGCACAGGGAACTACACTCAATATTTTGCAATAACCTATAAGGGGAAATGATCTGAAAAAGAATAGATATTTTTATTGACATCATCCATCAATGACAGTAAAAATGGAATCTAAGGGAAGACAGTGGTGAGTGCTTCTGACCCTGAAGACTTCAATCATCTAAAGTTTGGACTCTGCCTACTTCCCAAGGCCCTTAATGAACATATGTGTAGCCGTAGCTTAAAAAATTCCCCAGTTTGGGTTGCGGACAGACACTGATATTTAAAATCCCCTGGTGTTCTCCTCACATGAATGGGACCCTTCCTACACCTAAAACATGCCTGTCACACCCAGAGGATGGTATACCGTCTGATCGGGAAAAGTTTGGAAAAGGCATCTCATCTCCTCATCTCTTGGTGCTAGGGTTCACCACTCCAGCGTCTTTACTAACAGTCTCCCCACTTGGAGATGTCAGCACTGTCAACATCCTGTTGCATACAGTTTGGAATTTGTCCAGAGGATGAAGCAGAAGGAGGAGGAACAATGAGAGACAAGTCCTAGGTGTTCGGACAGGCACATGCCACTCTAATTTCCAATCAGGAAGACGAATTGACCAAAGGCTAGGGTTGCCCATGGAAACAGAATAGGGCTTGAGGAATCCTGATGCTTTGTGGCCAGTTCCCATAAACACAAGTTGGAAAATGGAACTCAGGGGCACTAAAATTCACGAAACTGCAGAGTTGAAAATATCTATCACTGAAAAATGTCTTGAGGAAAGTCAGAGAAAAGGACTTGTAAGCAACGGAGAATGGCAGGAAAGGGATTGGAAGAGGTAGAAAGGACTCGCCATTAAGCACAAGCAAAGGGGCTGAACATTGCCAACATTGCAGTTGGCCAAAAAGGGTGTATGTGTCTTTTTCTGTATATATTCAAGAAAAGGGCATACACTTTTTTAGCCAACCAAACAGGTGGGCAGTGGAAATCAATACTACAAAACATATCACTTTGCATCTGTCAGAAGAGCCGTCCTCATAAAGTGTAAACACCAGAAATGCAGGACAGGGCAAGGAGAAAAGGGAGCCCTGTGAGTCTTATAGTGGAAATGTATATTGCAAACGGTCACTCTGGATAAGTCTATTGTGTTTACTAAAGCATCTAAAAAATGAGCTACCGAGCACAGGGCACTTGCACTCATGGACGTATATCTTGGGAAAAACAAAAATCGAGAGGACACAGGCACCCCAATGTTTACCACCTCTCTGTTTAAAAGATCCTCGACTAGGTTATAACTTAAATGTATCTGCAGAGAAAAAACGGACAGAGATGTGGTGATTATGTAGAGTGGAATATTACTCAGCCTGGAAATCAATGAAATACGGCCAGTTATAACAACTCCAGAGGAGTTACGTGTGATCATTCGAAGTCACATAATTCAAAAAGAAAAAGACATAAGATATCACTAATACATGGAATGTTAACATGGCTACACATGAACTGAATTACAAAAGAGAAGAGGGTTTCAAATTAAGAAAACCAACTTATGCTTCCTTAAGGGGAAAGGTGAGTTGGGGTGCTACATAAAACCAGAGATTAAAATTAGCACAGATACCATTCCATAAGCCAAATATGTAATAGTCAAGACCTACTCCTTGCTCAACGAAATGGACTCAACACGCCATATTCAATGCCTAAGAATATACCGGATTAGTAAGAATCTTAAAACCCATGGGCTTATATGTCTCCGTAAGAGAAACAAGCGCGTGTACAGCAGCATAAACGAAGCAGTGAAAATGCGATAAATCCCATTATTAAAATAAATTTCAAAAACAAAACACAATGACAGTGAAATAGAGAGCAATTCTTAAATAATTCACTCAGGGCATGTGATGCAACCTGGATTTACCACATCTACACCCAGAGCTGGTTGAGACATAAGGCTGGACACTTCAGGCTGATAGCATTGGTGAGTTTCAGTAAACAAATGCAGATCCTTTGAAGTCATACTGCATGGTACCCATTCCAAGGGTCCCAACTCTCCAGGTTCAAGGGATTCTTTCTTCAGCTAAAACATGCGTGGGAAACGCCGAGTATGGTCCACCGTGTGATTGGGAAACGACTTAAAATGCATCTCAGTTTTCGTATCCTGGTCCTCGGGTTCACCATTCCAGAGGGTTTACTAACACTCTCCCCGCTTGGAGAGTCAGTGCCTTTAACCTCCTGTTTGGCACAGCTTGCAATTTCTGCGCAAGATGAACAGGAATAGGGAGAACCAATGAGAGACTAGCTATAGGTATTTGCACGGTCAAATGTAAGGCTCATTTCCCACCAGGAAGAGGAATTAACCAAAGGCTCAGCGTGCCCTGCCGGAAACAGATTAGGGCCTGAAGCAATCCTGCGGTTTTGTGCCCAGCTCACAAGAAAGCGAGTTGAAGAAAGGAGCTCAGGGTCACTGTAATTCACAAACCTGCAGAGTTATAAATGACAGCTATCCTCCAAAAATATATTGAAGTAAGCCTGCGAAGGGGACGTGAAAGCGGGGCAGAATTTCAGGAAAACGATTGCAGGGGGTAGACTGGATTTGCCCAGAAAGCATAGGAAAAGAGGCAGAACGTCGACAATGGTGCACTTGGCCAAAAAGTGCGTATGAATTTTTTCCTGAATATATTCAGGAAAAAACGCATACGCCCTTTTTCGCAAACCAAGCAAGCCTGTAAAGGAAATCTGCACTACAATGAAGTCTAACTGCCCCCTGGGCAAAAGGGCCATCTGAAAAAAGTGTAAAATCCAGAAAGTTAGGAAAGGATATGGAGAACAGGGAGCTTGGTTATGCTGATTGGCAGGATGTAAATTGCCAACAGCCATCCTGGAGAAGTGTATGGTGTTTCCTGAAATCCATAAGAAACAAAGCAACACAGCCTATGGCACTTCCACTTATGGTCCCAAAGATTACAGAAATTAAATTCAAAAACAGACAGCCACCCCAATGTTTGGGACAGCTGTGTTCACAAGAAGCTCATCTGCAGTACCAGGTAAATATCCCAGAAAGCAAAAAATGGATAAAGAAGTTGTGGCACGTATGTGCAATGCAATATCACTCAGCAATGAAATCTGTGTCATCAGGCCCGTAGCGGCATAGTGAGTGGATGCAGGTACGGTGATTCTACGTGAACTACGTCACACAGAAAAAGAAACATCATAAGATATCACTAATACACGGAATGTAAACTTGACTACACATGAACAGAATTACAAAACAGAACAGGGTCTCAAATTTAGAAAACCAACTAGTGCTTGCTTATGGGGAAAGGTGCGTTGGGGTGCTTCATAAAACCAGAGACTGAAATTAGCACAGATAACATTCCATAAGCCAAATATGTAATAGACAAGACCTACTCCTTGCTCAACGGAATGGACGCAACACCACATATTCAACGCCTAGGAATATACCTGACTAGGAAGAATCTTAAAACCCATGGATTTATACGTCTCCGTAAGAGAACCAAGCGTGTGTACAGCGCCATAAACGCACCAGTGAAAATCCGATAAATCCCATTATCAAAATAAATTTCAAAAACAAAACACAAAGACAGTGAAATAGAGAGCAATTCTTAAATAATTCACTCAAGGCATGTGATGCAACCGGGATTGACCACAACTACACCCAGAGCTGGTTGAGACATAAGGCTGGACACTTCAGGCTGATAGCATTGGTGAGTTTCGGTGAGCAAATGCAGACCCTTTGAAGTCATACTGCATGGTACCCATTCCATGGGTCCCAACTCTCCAGGTTCAAAGGATTCTTCCTCTGGCTAAAACATGCATGAGAAACCCAAAGTATCGTCCACCGTGTGATTGGGAAACAATTTAAAATGCATCTCAGTTTTTGTATCCTTGTCCTCGGGTTCACCATTCCAGATGCTTTACTAACAATCTCCCCGCTTGGAGAGTCAGTGCCTTTAACCTCGTATTTGGCACAGCTTGCAATTTCTGTGCAAGATGAACAGGAATAGGAGAAGCAATGAGAGACTAGATGTAGGTGTCTGCACGGGTAAATATAACGCTCATTTACCACCAGGAAGAGGAATTAACCAAAGGCTCAGCGTGCCCTGCCGGAAACAGATTAGGGCCTGAAGCAATCCTGCGGTTTTGGGCCCAGCTCACAAGAAAGCGAATTGAAGAAAGGAGCTCAGGGGCACTGTAATTCACAAACCTGCAGAGTTATAAATGACAGCTATCCTCCAAAAATATATTGAAGTAAGCCTGCGAAGGGGACTGGAAGGCGGGCCAAAATTTTAGGAAAACGATTGCAGGGGGTAGACTGGAATTGCCTTGAAAGCATAGGAAAAGAGGCAAAACGTTGACAATGATGCACTTGGCCAAAAAGGGCATATGCGTTTTTTCCTGAATATATTCAGGAAAAAATGCATACGCACTTCTTGGCCAACGAAGCAAGCCTGTAAAGGAAATCTACACTACAATGAAATCTCCCTGCCCCCCCGGGCAAAAGGGCCATCTGAAAAAAGTGTAAAATCCAGAAAGGTAGGACAGGATATGGAGAACAGGGAGCCTTGTTATGCTGATTGGCAGGATGTAAATTGTGAACAGCCACCCTGGAGAAGTGTATGGTGTTTCCTGAAACACGTAAGAAATAAAGCAACACAGCCTATGGCAATTGCACTTATGGTCCTATTGTTTAGGGAAATTAAAATCAAAAACTGAGAGCCACCCCAAAGTTTGGGACGGCTGTGTTCCCAAGAAGCTCGTCTACAGTACCAGGTAAATATCCCAGAAAGCAGAAAATGGATAAAGAAGTTGTGGCACGAACGTGCAATGCAATATCACTCAGCAATGAAATCTGTGTCATCAGGCCCGTAGCGGCATAGTGAGTGGATGCAGGTACGGTGATTCTACGTGAACTACGTCACACAGAAAAAGAAACATCATAAGATATCACTAATACACGGAATGTAAACTTGACTACACATGAACTGAATTACAAAACAGAACAGGGTCTCAAATTTAGAAAACCAACTAGTGCTTTTTTATGGGGAAAGGTGCCTTGGGGTGCTGCATAAAACCAGAGACTGAAATTAGCACAGATAACTTTCCATAAGCCAAATATGTAATAGACAAGACCTACTCCTTGCTCAACGAAATGGACCCAACACCACATATTCAACGCCTAGGAATATACCTGACTAGGAAGAATCTTAAAACCCATTGATTTATATGTCTCCGTAAGAGAATCAAGCGTGTGTACAGCGGCATAAACGCAGCAGTGAAAATCCGATAAATCCCATTATCAAAATAAATTTCGAAAACAAAACACAAAGACAGTGAAATAGAGAGCAATTCTTAAATAATTCACTCAGGGCATGTGATGCAACCGGGATTGACCACATCTACACCCAGAGCTGGTTGAGACATAAGGCTGGACACTTCAGGCTGATAGCATTGGTGAGTTTCGGTGAGCAAATGCACACCCTTTGAAGTCATACTGCATGGTACCCATTCCATGGGTCCCAACTCTCCAGGTTCAAGGGATTCTTCCTCCAGCTAAAACATGCATGGGAAACCCAGAGTATCGTCCACCGTGTGATTGGGAAACGATTTAAAATGCATCTCAGTTTTCGTATCCTGGTCCTCGGTTTCACCAAACCAGATGCTTTACTAACACTCTACCCGCTTGGAGAGTCAGTGCCTTTAACCTCCTCTTTGGCACAGCTTGCAATTTCTGTGCAAGATGAACAGGAATAGGGAGAACCAATGAGAGACTAGCTGTAGGTGTCTGCACGGGCATATGTAATGCTCATTGCCCACCAGGAAGAGGAATTAAACAAAGGCTCAGTGTGCCCTGCTGGAAACAGATTAGGGCCTGAAGCAATCCTGCGGTTTTGTGCCCAGCTCACAAGAAAGCGAGTTGAAGAAAGGAGCTCAGGGGCACTGTAATTCACAAACCTGCAGAGTTATAATTGACAGCTATCCTCCAAAATTATATTGAAGTAAGCCTGCGAAGGGGACTTGAAAGCGGGGCAGAATTTCAGGAAAACGATTGCAGGGGGTAGACTGGAATTGCCCTGAAAGCATAGGAAAAGAGGCATAACGTCAACAATGATGCACTTGGCCAAAAAGGGCGTATGCGTTTTTTCCTGAATATATTCAGGAAAAAACGCATACGCCCTTTTTGGCCAACCAAGCAAGCCTGTAAAGGAAATCTGCACTACAATGAAGTCTCACTGCCCCTCGGACAAAAGGGCCATCTGAAATAAGTGTAAAATCCAGAAAGGTAGGACAGGATATGGAGAACAGGAAGCCTTGTTAAGCTGATTGGCAGGATGTAAATTGCCAGCAGCCACACTGGAGAAGTGTATGGTGTTTCCTGAAACACGTAAGAAACAAAGCAACACAGCCTATGGCACTTCCACTTATGGTCCTATAGGTTACGGAAATTAAAATCAAAAACAGACAGCCACCCCAATATTTGGGACAGCTGTGTTCAGAAGAAGCGCGTCTACATTATCAGGTAAATATCCAAGAAAGCAAAAAATGGATAAAGAAGTTGTGGCACGTACGTACAATGCAATATCACTCAGCAATGAAATCTGTGTCATCAGGCCCATAGGGGCATAGTGAGTGGATGCGGGTACGGTGACTCTACGTGAACTACGTCACACAGAAAAAGAAACATCATAAGATATCACTAATACACGGAATGTAAACTTGACTACACATGAACTGAATTACAAAACAGAACAGGGTCTCAAATTTAGAAAACCAACTAGTGCTTGCTTATGGAGAAAGGTGCCTTGGGGTGCTGCATAAAACCAGAGACTGAAATTAGCACAGCTAACTTTCCATAAGCCAAATATGTAATAGACAAGACCTACTCCTTGCTCAACGAAATGGACCCAAGACCACATATTCAACGCCTAGGAATATACCTGACTAGGAAGAATCTTAAAACCCATGGATATATATGTCTCCGTAAGAGAATCAAGCGTGTGTACAGCGGCCGAAACGCAGCAGTGAAAATCCGATAAATCCCATTATCCAAATAAATTTCGAAAACAAAACACAAAGACAGGGAAATAGAGAGCAATTCTTAAATAATTCACTCAGGGCATGTGATGCAACCGGGATTGACCACATCTACACCCAGAGCTGTTTGAGACATAAGGCTGGACACTTCAGGCTGATAGCATTGGTGAGTTTTGGTGAGCAAATGCAGACCCTTTTATGTCATACTGCATGGTACCAATTCCATGGGTCCCAACTCTCCAGGTTCAAGGCATTCTTCCTCCAGCTAAAACATGCATGGGAAACCCAGAGTATCGTCCACCGTGTGATTGGGAAACGATTTAAAATGCATCTCAGTTTTCGTATCCTGGTCCTCGGGTTCACCATTCCAGATGCTTTACTAACACTCTCCCCGCTTGGAGAGTCAGTGCCTTTAACCTCGTCTTTGGCACAGCTTGCAATTTCTGTGCAAGATGAAGAGGAATAGGGAGAACCAATGAGAGACTAGCTGTAGGTGTCTGCACGGGCATATGTAACCCTCATTGCCCACCAGGAAGAGGAATTAAACAAAGGCTCAGTGTGCCCTGCTGGAAACAGAGTAGGGCCTTAAGCAATCCTGTAGTTTTGTGCCCAGCTCACAAGAAAGCGAGTTGAAGAATGGAGCTCAGGGGCACTGTAATTCACAAACCTGCAGAGTTATAAATGACAGCTATCTTCCAAAAGTATATTGAAGTAAGCCTGCGAAGGGGACTTGAAAGCGGGGCAGAATTTCAGGAAAATGATTGCAGGGGGTAGACTGGAATTGCCCTGAAAGCATAGGAAAAGAGGCACTACGTCGACAATGATGCACTTGGCCAAAAAGTGCGTATGTGTTTTTTCCTGAATATATTCAGGAAAAAACGCATACGCACTTTTTGGCCAACCAAGCAAGCCTGTAAAGCAATCTGCACTACAATGAAATCTCACTGCCCTCCGGGCAAAAGTGCCATCTGAAAAAAGTGTAAAACCCAGAAAGGAAGGACAGGATATGGAGAACAGGCAGCCTTGTTATGCTGATTGGCAGGATGTAAATTTTGAACAGCCACCCTGGTGAAGTGTATGGTGTTTCCTGAAACACGTAAGAAATAAAGCAACACAGCCTATGGCAATTGCACTTATTGTCCTATTCCTTAGGGAAATTAAAATCAAAAACAGAGAGCCACCCCAAAGTTTGGGACGGCTCTGTTCACAAGCAACTCGTCTATAGGACCAGGTAAATATCCCAGAAAGCAAAAAATGGATAAAGAAGTTGTGGCACGTACGTGCAATGCAGTATCACTCAGCAATGAAATCTGTGTCATCAGGCCCGTAGCGGCATAGTGAGTGGATGCAGGTACGGTGATTCTACGTGAACTACGTCACACAGAAAAAGAAACATCATAAGATATCACTAATACACGGAATGTAAACTTGACTACACATGAACTGAATTACAAAACAGAACAGGGTCTCAAATTTAGAAAACCAACTAGTGCTTGCTTATGGGGAAAGGTGCGTTGGGGTGCTTCATAAAACCAGAGACTGAAATTAGCACAGATAACTTTCCATAAGCCAAATATGTAATAGACAAGACCTACTCCTTGCTCAACGAAATGGACCCAACACCACATATTCAACGCCTAGGAATATACCTGACTAGGAAGAATCTTAAAACCCATGGATATATATGTCTCCGTAAGAGAATCAAGCGTGTGTACAGCGGCATAAACGCAGCAGTGAAAATCCGATAAATCCCATTATCAAAATAAATTTCAAAAAAAAATCATAAAGACAGTGAAATAGAGAGCAATTCTTAAATAATTCACTCAGGGCATGTGATGCAACCGGGATTGACCACATCTACACCCAGAGCTGGTTGAGACATAAGGCTGGACACTTCAGGCTGATAGCATTGGTGAGTTTCGGTGAGCAAATGCAGACCCTTTGAAGTCATACTGCATGGTACCCATTCCATGGGTCCCAACTCTCCAGGTTCAAGGGATTCTTCCTCCAGCTAAAACATGCATGGGAAACCAAGAGTATCGTCCACCATGTGATTGGGAAATGATTTAAAATGCATCTCAGTTTTCGTATCCTGGTCCTCGGGTTCACCATTCCAGATGCTTTACTAACACTCTCCCCGCTTGGAGAGTCAGTGCCTTTAACCTCCTCTTTGGCACAGCTTGCAATTTCTGTGCAAAATGAACAGGAATAGGGAGAACCAATGAGAGACTAGCTGTAGGTGTCTGCACGGGCAAATGTAACGCTCATTGCCCACCAGGAAGAGGAATTAAACAAAGGCTCAGTGTGCCCTGCTAGAAACAGATTAGGGCATGAAGCAATCCTGCGGTTTTGTGCCCAGCTCACAAGAAAGCGAGTTGAAGAAAGGAGCTCAGGGGCACTGTAATTCACAAACCTGCAGAGTTATAAATGACAGCTTTCCTCCAAAAATATATTGAAGTAAGCCTGCGAAGGGGAGTTGAAAGCGGGGCAGAATTTCAGGAAAACGATTGCAGGGGGTAGACTGGAATTGCCCTGAAAGCATAGGAAAAGAGGCAGAACGTCGACAATGATGCACTTGGCCAAAAAGGGCGTATGCGTTTTTTCCTGAATATATTCAGGAAAAAACGCATACGCCCTTTTTGGCCAACCAAGCAAGCCTGTAAATGAAATCTGCACTACAATGAAGTCTCACTGCCCCCCTGGCAAAAGGGCCATCTGAAAAAAGTGTAAAATCCAGAAAGGTAGGACAGGATATGGAGAACAGGGAGCCTTGTTATGCTGATTGGCAGGATGTAAATTGCCAGCAGCCACCCTGGAGAAGTGTATGGTGTTTCCTGAAACACGAAAGAAACAAAGCAACACAGCCTATGGCACTTCCACTTATGGTCCTATAGCTTACGGAAATTAAAATCAAAAACAGACAGCCACCCCAATATTTGAGACGGCTGTGTTCACAAGAAGCTCGTCTACAGTATCAGGTAAATATCCCAGAAAGCAAAAAATGGATAAAGAACTTGTGGCACGTACGTACAATGCAATATCACTCAGCAATGAAATCTGTGTCATCAGGCCCGTAGCGGCATAGTGAGTGGATGCAGGTACGGTGATTCTACGTGAACTACGTCACACAGAAAAAGAAACATCATAAGATATCACGAATACACGGAATGTAAACTTGACTACACATGAACTGAATTACAAAATAGAAAAGGGTCTCAAATTTAGAAAACCAACTAGTGCTTGCTTATGGGGAAAGGTGCCTTGGGGTGCTGCATAAAACCAGAGACTGAAATTAGCACAGATAACTTTCCATAAGCCCAATATGTAATAGACAAGACCTACTCCTTGCTCAACGAAATGGACCCAACACCACATATTCAACGCCTAGGAATATACCTGACTAGGAAGAATCTTAAAACCCATGGATATATATGTCTCCGTAAGAGAATCAAGGGTGTGTACAGCGGCCGAAAGGCAGCAGTGAAAATCCGATAAATCCCATTATCAAAATAAATTTCGAAAACAAAACACAAAGACAGTGAAATAGAGAGCAATTCTTAAATAATTCACTCAGGGCATGTGATGCAACCGGGATTGACCACATCTACACCCAGAGCTGGTTGAGACATAAGGCTGGACACTTCAGGCTGATAGCATTGGTGAGTTTAGGTGAGCAAATGCACACCCTTTGAAGTCATACTGTATGGTACCTATTCCATGGGTCCCAACTCTTCAGGTTCAAGGGATTCTTCCTCCAGCTAAAACATGCATGTGAAACCCACAGTATGGTCCACCGTGTTATGGGGAAATGATTTAAAATGCATCTCAGTTTTCGTATCCTGGTCCTCGGGTTCACCATTCCAGATGATTTACTAACAGTCTCCCTGCTTGGAGAGTCAGTGCCTTTAACCTCCTGTTTGGCACAGCTTGCAATTTCTGTGCAAGATGAACAGGAATAGGGAGAACCAATGAGAGACTAGCTGTAGGTGTCTGCACGGGCAAATGTAACGCTCATTTCCCACCAGGAAGAGGAATTTACCAAAGGCTCAGCATGCCCTGCCCGAAACAGATTAGGGCCTGAAGCAATCCTGCGGTTTTGTGCCCAGTTCACAAGAAAGCGAGTTGAAGAAAGGAGCTCAGGGGCACTGTAATTCACAAACCTGCAGAGTTATAAATGACAGCTATCCTCCAAAAATATATTGAAGTAAGCCTGCGAAGGGGACTTGAAAGCGGGGCAGAATTTCAGGAAAACGATTGCAGGGGGTAGACTGGAATTGCCCTGAAAGCATAGGAAAAGAGGCAGAACGTCGACAATGATGCACTTGGCCAAAAAGGGCGTATGCGTTTTTTCCTGAATATATTCAGGAAAAAACGCATACGCACTTTTTGGCCAACCAAGCAAGCCTGTAAAGGAAATCTGCACTACAATGAAGTCTCACTGCCCCCCGGGCAAGAGGGCCATCTGAAAAAAGTGTAAAATCCAGAAAGGTAGGACAGGATATGGAGAACAGGGAGCCTTGTTATGCTGATTGGCAGGATGTAAATTGCCAGCAGCCAGCCTGGAGAAGTGTATGGTGTTTCCTGAAACACATAAGAAACAAAGCAACACAGTCTATGGCACTTCCACTTATGGTCCTATAGCTTACGGAAATTAAAATCAAAAACAGACAGCCACCCCAATATTTGGGACGGCTGTGTTCACAAGAAGCTCGTCTACAGTAACAGGTAAATATCCCAGAAAGCAAAATATGGATAAAGAAGTTGTGGCACGTACGTACAATGCAATATCACTCAGCAATGAAATCTGTGTCATCAGGCCCGTAGCGGCATAGTGAGTGGATGCAGGTACGGTGATTCTACGTGAACTACGTCACACAGAAAAAGAAACATCATAAGATATCACTAATACACGGAATGTAAACTTGACTACACATGAACTGAATTACAAAACAGAACAGGGTCTCAAATTTAGAAAACCAACTAGTGCTTGCTTATGGGGAAAGGTGCGTTGGGGTGCTTCATAAAACCAGAGACTGAAATTAGCACAGATAACTTTCCATAAGCCAAATATGTAATAGACAAGACCTACTCCTTGCTCAACGAAATGGACCCAACACCACATATTCAACGCCTAGGAATATACCTGACTAGGAAGAATCTTAAAACCCATGGATATATATGTCTCCGTAAGAGAATCAAGCGTGTGTACAGCGGCATAAACGCAGCAGTGAAAATCCGATAAATCCCATTATCAAAATAAATTTCAAAAAAAAATCATAAAGACAGTGAAATAGAGAGCAATTCTTAAATAATTCACTCAGGGCATGTGATGCAACCGGGATTTAACACATCTACACCCAGAGCTGGTTGAGACATAAGGCTGGACACTTCAGGCTGATAGCATTGGTGAGTTTCGGTGAGCAAATGCAGACCCTTTGAAGTCATACTGCATGGTACCCATTCCATGGGTCCCAACTCTCCAGGTTCAAGGGATTCTTCCTCCAGCTAAAACATGCATGGGAAACCAAGAGTATCGTCCACCATGTGATTGGGAAATGATTTAAAATGCATCTCAGTTTTCGTATCCTGGTCCTCGGGTTCACCATTCCAGATGCTTTACTAACACTCTCCCCGCTTGGAGAGTCAGTGCCTTTAACCTCCTCTTTGGCACAGCTTGCAATTTCTGTGCAAAATGAACAGGAATAGGGAGAACCAATGAGAGACTAGCTGTAGGTGTCTGCACGGGCAAATGTAACGCTCATTGCCCACCAGGAAGAGGAATTAAACAAAGGCTCAGTGTGCCCTGCTGGAAACAGATTAGGGCCTGAAGCAATCCTGCGGTTTTGTGCCCAGCTCACAAGAAAGCGAGTTGAAGAAAGGAGCTCAGGGGCACTGTAATTCACAAACCTGCAGAGTTATAAATGACAGCTTTCCTCCAAAAATATATTGAAGTAAGCCTGCGAAGGGGACTTGAAAGCGGGGCAGAATTTCAGGAAAACGATTGCAGGGGGTAGACTGGAATTGCCCTGAAAGCATAGGAAAAGAGGCAGAACGTCGACAATGATGCACTTGGCCAAAAAGGGCGTATGCGTTTTTTCCTGAATATATTCAGGAAAAAACGCATACGCCCTTTTTGGCCAACCAAGCAAGCCTGTAAATGAAATCTGCACTACAATGAAGTCTCACTGCCCCCCTGGCAAAAGGGCCATCTGAAAAAAGTGTAAAATCCAGAAAGGTAGGACAGGATATGGAGAACAGGGAGCCTTGTTATGCTGATTGGCAGGATGTAAATTGCCAGCAGCCACCCTGGAGAAGTGTATGGTGTTTCCTGAAACACGAAAGAAACAAAGCAACACAGCCTATGGCACTTCCACTTATGGTCCTATAGCTTACGGAAATTAAAATCAAAAACAGACAGCCACCCCAATATTTGAGACGGCTGTGTTCACAAGAAGCTCGTCTACAGTATCAGGTAAATATCCCAGAAAGCAAAAAATGGATAAAGAACTTGTGGCACGTACGTACAATGCAATATCACTCAGCAATGAAATCTGTGTCATCAGGCCCGTAGCGGCATAGTGAGTGGATGCAGGTACGGTGATTCTACGTGAACTACGTCACACAGAAAAAGAAACATCATAAGATATCACGAATACACGGAATGTAAACTTGACTACACATGAACTGAATTACAAAATAGAAAAGGGTCTCAAATTTAGAAAACCAACTAGTGCTTGCTTATGGGGAAAGGTGCCTTGGGGTGCTGCATAAAACCAGAGACTGAAATTAGCACAGATAACTTTCCATAAGCCCAATATGTAATAGACAAGACCTACTCCTTGCTCAACGAAATGGACCCAACACCACATATTCAACGCCTAGGAATATACCTGACTAGGAAGAATCTTAAAACCCATGGATATATATGTCTCCGTAAGAGAATCAAGGGTGTGTACAGCGGCCGAAAGGCAGCAGTGAAAATCCGATAAATCCCATTATCAAAATAAATTTCGAAAACAAAACACAAAGACAGTGAAATAGAGAGCAATTCTTAAATAATTCACTCAGGGCATGTGATGCAACCGGGATTGACCACATCTACACCCAGAGCTGGTTGAGACATAAGGCTGGACACTTCAGGCTGATAGCATTGGTGAGTTTAGGTGAGCAAATGCACACCCTTTGAAGTCATACTGTATGGTACCTATTCCATGGGTCCCAACTCTTCAGGTTCAAGGGATTCTTCCTCCAGCTAAAACATGCATGTGAAACCCACAGTATGGTCCACCGTGTTATGGGGAAATGATTTAAAATGCATCTCAGTTTTCGTATCCTGGTCCTCGGGTTCACCATTCCAGATGATTTACTAACAGTCTCCCTGCTTGGAGAGTCAGTGCCTTTAACCTCCTGTTTGGCACAGCTTGCAATTTCTGTGCAAGATGAACAGGAATAGGGAGAACCAATGAGAGACTAGCTGTAGGTGTCTGCACGGGCAAATGTAACGCTCATTTCCCACCAGGAAGAGGAATTTACCAAAGGCTCAGCATGCCCTGCCCGAAACAGATTAGGGCCTGAAGCAATCCTGCGGTTTTGTGCCCAGTTCACAAGAAAGCGAGTTGAAGAAAGGAGCTCAGGGGCACTGTAATTCACAAACCTGCAGAGTTATAAATGACAGCTATCCTCCAAAAATATATTGAAGTAAGCCTGCGAAGGGGACTTGAAAGCGGGGCAGAATTTCAGGAAAACGATTGCAGGGGGTAGACTGGAATTGCCCTGAAAGCATAGGAAAAGAGGCAGAACGTCGACAATGATGCACTTGGCCAAAAAGGGCGTATGCGTTTTTTCCTGAATATATTCAGGAAAAAACGCATACGCCCTTTTTGGCCAACCAAGCAAGCCTGTAAAGGAAATCTGCACTACAATGAAGTCTCACTGCCCCCCGGGCAAGAGGGCCATCTGAAAAAAGTGTAAAATCCAGAAAGGTAGGACAGGATATGGAGAACAGGGAGCCTTGTTATGCTGATTGGCAGGATGTAAATTGCCAGCAGCCAGCCTGGAGAAGTGTATGGTGTTTCCTGAAACACATAAGAAACAAAGCAACACAGTCTATGGCACTTCCACTTATGGTCCTATAGCTTACGGAAATTAAAATCAAAAACAGACAGCCACCCCAATATTTGGGACGGCTGTGTTCACAAGAAGCTCGTCTACAGTAACAGGTAAATATCCCAGAAAGCAAAATATGGATAAAGAAGTTGTGGCACGTACGTACAATGCAATATCACTCAGCAATGAAATCTGTGTCATCAGGCCCGTAGCGGCATAGTGAGTGGATGCAGGTACGGTGATTCTACGTGAACTACGTCACACAGAAAAAGAAACATCATAAGATATCACTAATACACGGAATGTAAACTTGACTACACATGAACTGAATTACAAAACAGAACAGGGTCTCAAATTTAGAAAACCAACTAGTGCTTGCTTATGGGGAAAGGTGCGTTGGGGTGCTTCATAAAACCAGAGACTGAAATTAGCACAGATAACTTTCCATAAGCCAAATATGTAATAGACAAGACCTACTCCTTGCTCAACGAAATGGACCCAACACCACATATTCAACGCCTAGGAATATACCTGACTAGGAAGAATCTTAAAACCCATGGATATATATGTCTCCGTAAGAGAATCAAGCGTGTGTACAGCGGCATAAACGCAGCAGTGAAAATCCGATAAATCCCATTATCAAAATAAATTTCAAAAAAAAATCATAAAGACAGTGAAATAGAGAGCAATTCTTAAATAATTCACTCAGGGCATGTGATGCAACCGGGATTTAACACATCTACACCCAGAGCTGGTTGAGACATAAGGCTGGACACTTCAGGCTGATAGCATTGGTGAGTTTCGGTGAGCAAATGCAGACCCTTTGAAGTCATACTGCATGGTACCCATTCCATGGGTCCCAACTCTCCAGGTTCAAGGGATTCTTCCTCCAGCTAAAACATGCATGGGAAACCAAGAGTATCGTCCACCATGTGATTGGGAAATGATTTAAAATGCATCTCAGTTTTCGTATCCTGGTCCTCGGGTTCACCATTCCAGATGCTTTACTAACACTCTCCCCGCTTGGAGAGTCAGTGCCTTTAACCTCCTCTTTGGCACAGCTTGCAATTTCTGTGCAAAATGAACAGGAATAGGGAGAACCAATGAGAGACTAGCTGTAGGTGTCTGCACGGGCAAATGTAACGCTCATTGCCCACCAGGAAGAGGAATTAAACAAAGGCTCAGTGTGCCCTGCTGGAAACAGATTAGGGCCTGAAGCAATCCTGCGGTTTTGTGCCCAGCTCACAAGAAAGCGAGTTGAAATAAGGAGCTCAGGGGCACTGTAATTCACAAACCTGCAGAGTTATAAAAGACAGCTTTCCTCCAAAAATATATTGAAGTAAGCCTGCGAAGGGGACTTGAAAGCGGGGCAGAATTTCAGGAAAACGATTGCAGGGGGTAGACTGGAATTGCCCTGAAAGCATAGGAAAAGAGGCAGAACGTCGACAATGATGCACTTGGCCAAAAAGGGCGTATGCGTTTTTTCCTGAATATATTCAGGAAAAAACGCATACGCCCTTTTTGGCCAACCAAGCAAGCCTGTAAAGGAAATCTGCACTACAATGAAGTCTCACTGCCCCCCGGGCAAGAGGGCCATCTGAAAAAAGTGTAAAATCCAGAAAGGTAGGACAGGATATGGAGAACAGGGAGCCTTGTTATGCTGATTGGCAGGATGTAAATTGCCAGCAGCCAGCCTGGAGAAGTGTATGGTGTTTCCTGAAACACATAAGAAACAAAGCAACACAGTCTATGGCACTTCCACTTATGGTCCTATAGCTTACGGAAATTAAAATCAAAAACAGACAGCCACCCCAATATTTGGGACGGCTGTGTTCACAAGAAGCTCGTCTACAGTAACAGGTAAATATCCCAGAAAGCAAAATATGGATAAAGAAGTTGTGGCACGTACGTACAATGCAATATCACTCAGCAATGAAATCTGTGTCATCAGGCCCGTAGCGGCATAGTGAGTGGATGCAGGTACGGTGATTCTACGTGAACTACGTCACACAGAAAAAGAAACATCATAAGATATCACTAATACACGGAATGTAAACTTGACTACACATGAACTGAATTACAAAACAGAACAGGGTCTCAAATTTAGAAAACCAACTAGTGCTTGCTTATGGGGAAAGGTGCGTTGGGGTGCTTCATAAACCAGAGACTGAAATTAGCACAGATAACTTTCCATAAGCCAAATATGTAATAGACAAGACCTACTCCTTGCTCAACGAAATGGACCCAACACCACATATTCAACGCCTAGGAATATACCTGACTAGGAAGAATCTTAAAACCCATGGATATATATGTCTCCGTAAGAGAATCAAGCGTGTGTACAGCGGCATAAACGCAGCAGTGAAAATCCGATAAATCCCATTATCAAAATAAATTTCAAAAAAAAATCATAAAGACAGTGAAATAGAGAGCAATTCTTAAATAATTCACTCAGGGCATGTGATGCAACCGGGATTTAACACATCTACACCCAGAGCTGGTTGAGACATAAGGCTGGACACTTCAGGCTGATAGCATTGGTGAGTTTCGGTGAGCAAATGCAGACCCTTTGAAGTCATACTGCATGGTACCCATTCCATGGGTCCCAACTCTCCAGGTTCAAGGGATTCTTCCTCCAGCTAAAACATGCATGGGAAACCAAGAGTATCGTCCACCATGTGATTGGGAAATGATTTAAAATGCATCTCAGTTTTCGTATCCTGGTCCTCGGGTTCACCATTCCAGATGCTTTACTAACACTCTCCCCGCTTGGAGAGTCAGTGCCTTTAACCTCCTCTTTGGCACAGCTTGCAATTTCTGTGCAAAATGAACAGGAATAGGGAGAACCAATGAGAGACTAGCTGTAGGTGTCTGCACGGGCAAATGTAACGCTCATTGCCCACCAGGAAGAGGAATTAAACAAAGGCTCAGTGTGCCCTGCTGGAAACAGATTAGGGCCTGAAGCAATCCTGCGGTTTTGTGCCCAGCTCACAAGAAAGCGAGTTGAAGAAAGGAGCTCAGGGGCACTGTAATTCACAAACCTGCAGAGTTATAAATGACAGCTTTCCTCCAAAAATATATTGAAGTAAGCCTGCGAAGGGGACTTGAAAGCGGGGCAGAATTTCAGGAAAACGATTGCAGGGGGTAGACTGGAATTGCCCTGAAAGCATAGGAAAAGAGGCAGAACGTCGACAATGATGCACTTGGCCAAAAAGGGCGTATGCGTTTTTTCCTGAATATATTCAGGAAAAAACGCATACGCCCTTTTTGGCCAACCAAGCAAGCCTGTAAATGAAATCTGCACTACAATGAAGTCTCACTGCCCCCCTGGCAAAAGGGCCATCTGAAAAAAGTGTAAAATCCAGAAAGGTAGGACAGGATATGGAGAACAGGGAGCCTTGTTATGCTGATTGGCAGGATGTAAATTGCCAGCAGCCACCCTGGAGAAGTGTATGGTGTTTCCTGAAACACGAAAGAAACAAAGCAACACAGCCTATGGCACTTCCACTTTTGGTCCTATAGCTTACGGAAATTAAAATCAAAAACAGACAGCCACCCCAATATTTGAGATGGCTGTGTTCACAAGAAGCTCGTCTACAGTATCAGGTAAATATCCCAGAAAGCAAAAAATGGATAAAGAACTTGTGGCACGTACGTACAATGCAATATCACTCAGCAATGAAATCTGTGTCATCAGGCCCATAGCGGCATAGTGAGTGGATGCAGGTACGGTGATTCTACGTGAACTACGTCACACAGAAAAAGAAACATCATAAGTTATCACGAATACACGGAATGTAAACTTGACTACACATGAACTGAATTACAAAATAGAAAAGGGTCTCAAATTTAGAAAACCAACTAGTGCTTGCTTATGGGGAAAGGTGCCTTGGGGTGCTGCATAAAACCAGAGACTGAAATTAGCACAGATAACTTTCCATAAGCCCAATATGTAATAGACAAGACCTACTCCTTGCTCAACGAAATGGACCCCACACCACATATTCAACGCCTAGGAATATACCTGACTAGGAAGAATCTTAAAACCCATGGATATATATGTCTCCGTAAGAGAATCAAGGGTGTGTACAGCGGCCGAAAGGCAGCAGTGAAAATCCGATAAATCCCATTATCAAAATAAATTTCGAAAACAAAACACAAAGACAGTGAAATAGAGAGCAATTCTTAAATAATTCACTCAGGGCATGTGATGCAACCGGGATTGACCACATCTACACCCAGAGCTGGTTGAGACATAAGGCTGGACACTTCAGGCTGATAGCATTGGTGAGTTTAGGTGAGCAAATGCACACCCTTTGAAGTCATACTGTATGGTACCTATTCCATGGGTCCCAACTCTTCAGGTTCAAGGGATTCTTCCTCCAGCTAAAACATGCATGTGAAACCCACAGTATGGTCCACCGTGTTATGGGGAAATGATTTAAAATGCATCTCAGTTTTCGTATCCTGGTCCTCGGGTTCACCATTCCAGATGATTTACTAACAGTCTCCCTGCTTGGAGAGTCAGTGCCTTTAACCTCCTGTTTGGCACAGCTTGCAATTTCTGTGCAAGATGAACAGGAATAGGGAGAACCAATGAGAGACTAGCTGTAGGTGTCTGCACGGGCAAATGTAACGCTCATTTCCCACCAGGAAGAGGAATTTACCAAAGGCTCAGCATGCCCTGCCCGAAACAGATTAGGGCCTGAAGCAATCCTGCGGTTTAGTGCCCAGTTCACAAGAAAGCGAGTTGAAGAAAGGAGCTCAGGGGCACTGTAATTCACAAACCTGCAGAGTTATAAATGACAGCTATCCTCCAAAAATATATTGAAGTAAGCCTGCGAAGGGGACTTGAAAGCGGGGCAGAATTTCAGGAAAACGATTGCAGGGGGTAGACTGGAATTGCCCTGAAAGCATAGGAAAAGAGGCAGAACGTCGACAATGATGCACTTGGCCAAAAAGGGCGTATGCGTTTTTTCCTGAATATATTCAGGAAAAAACGCATACGCCCTTTTTGGCCAACCAAGCAAGCCTGTAAAGGAAATCTGCACTACAATGAAGTCTCACTGCCCCCCGGGCAAGAGGGCCATCTGAAAAAAGTGTAAAATCCAGAAAGGTAGGACAGTATATGGAGAACAGGGAGCCTTGTTATGCTGATTGGCAGGATGTAAATTGCCAGCAGCCAGCCTGGAGTAGTGTATGGTGTTTCCTGAAACACATAAGAAACAAAGCAACACAGTCTATGGCACTTCCACTTATGGTCCTATAGCTTACGGAAATTAAAATCAAAAACAGACAGCCACCCCAATATTTGGGACGGCTGTGTTCACAAGAAGCTCGTCTACAGTAACAGGTAAATATCCCAGAAAGCAAAATATGGATAAAGAAGTTGTGGCACGTACGTACAATGCAATATCACTCAGCAATGAAATCTGTGTCATCAGGCCCGTAGCGGCATAGTGAGTGGATGCAGGTACGGTGATTCTACGTGAACTACGTCACACAGAAAAAGAAACATCATAAGATATCACTAATACACGGAATGTAAACTTGACTACACATGAACTGAATTACAAAACAGAACAGTGTCTCAAATTTAGAAAACCAACTAGTGCTTGCTTATGGGGAAAGGTGCGTTGGGGTGCTTCATAAACCAGAGACTGAAATTAGCACAGATAACTTTCCATAAGCCAAATATGTAATAGACAAGACCTAATCCTTGCTCAACGAAATGGACCCAACACCACATATTCAACGCCTAGGAATATACCTGACTAGGAAGAATCTTAAAACCCATGGATATATATGTCTCCGTAAGAGAATCAAGCGTGTGTACAGCGGCATAAACGCAGCAGAGAAAATCCGATAAATCCCATTATCAAAATAAATTTCAAAAAAAAATCATAAAGACAGTGAAATAGAGAGCAATTCTTAAATAATTCACTCAGGGCATGTGATGCAACCGGGATTTAACACATCTACACCCAGAGCTGGTTGAGACATAAGGCTGGACACTTCAGGCTGATAGCATTGGTGAGTTTCGGTGAGCAAATGCAGACCCTTTGAAGTCATACTGCATGGTACCCATTCCATGGGTCCCAACTCTCCAGGTTCAAGGGATTCTTCCTCCAGCTAAAACATGCATGGGAAACCAAGAGTATCGTCCACCATGTGATTGGGAAATGATTTAAAATGCATCTCAGTTTTCGTATCCTGGTCCTCGGGTTCACCATTCCAGATGCTTTACTAACACTCTCCCCGCTTGGAGAGTCAGTGCCTTTAACCTCCTCTTTGGCACAGCTTGCAATTTCTGTGCAAAATGAACAGGAATAGGGAGAACCAATGAGAGACTAGCTGTAGGTGTCTGCACGGGCAAATGTAACGCTCATTGCCCACCAGGAAGAGGAATTAAACAAAGGCTCAGTGTGCCCTGCTGGAAACAGATTAGGGCCTGAAGCAATCCTGCGGTTTTGTGCCCAGCTCACAAGAAAGCGAGTTGAAGAAAGGAGCTCAGGGGCACTGTAATTCACAAACCTGCAGAGTTATAAATGACAGCTTTCCTCCAAAAATATATTGAAGTAAGCCTGCGAAGGGGACTTGAAAGCGGGGCAGAATTTCAGGAAAACGATTGCAGGGGGTAGACTGGAATTGCCCTGAAAGCATAGGAAAAGAGGCAGAACGTCGACAATGATGCACTTGGCCAAAAAGGGCGTATGCGTTTTTTCCTGAATATATTCAGGAAAAAACGCATACGCCCTTTTTGGCCAACCAAGCAAGCCTGTAAATGAAATGTGCACTACAATGAAGTCTCACTGCCCCCCTGGCAAAAGGGCCATCTGAAAAAAGTGTAAAATCCAGAAAGGTAGGACAGGATATGGAGAACAGGGAGCCTTGTTATGCTGATTGGCAGGATGTAAATTGCCAGCAGCCACCCTGGAGAAGTGTATGGTGTTTCCTGAAACACGAAAGAAACAAAGCAACACAGCCTATGGCACTTCCACTTTTGGTCCTATAGCTTACGGAAATTAAAATCAAAAACAGACAGCCACCCCAATATTTGAGACGGCTGTGTTCACAAGAAGCTCGTCTACAGTATCAGGTAAATATCCAAGAAAGCAAAAAATGGATAAAGAACTTGTGGCACGTACGTACAATGCAATATCACTCAGCAATGAAATCTGTGTCATCAGGCCCATAGCGGCATAGTGAGTGGATGCACGTACGGTGATTCTACGTGAACTACGTCACACAGAAAAAGAAACATCATAAGATATCACGAATACACGGAATGTAAACTTGACTACACATGAACTGAATTACAAAATAGAAAAGGGTCTCAAATTTAGAAAACCAACTAGTGCTTGCTTATGGGGAAAGGTGCCTTGGGGTGCTGCATAAAACCAGAGACTGAAATTAGCACAGATAACTTTCCATAAGCCCAATATGTAATAGACAAGACCTACTCCTTGCTCAACGAAATGGACCCCACACCACATATTCAACGCCTAGGAATATACCTGACTAGGAAGAATCTTAAAACCCATGGATATATATGTCTCCGTAAGAGAATCAAGGGTGTGTACAGCGGCCGAAAGGCAGAAGTGAAAATCCGATAAATCCCATTATCAAAATAAATTTCGAAAACAAAACACAAAGACAGTGAAATAGAGAGCAATTCTTAAATAATTCACTCAGGGCATGTGATGCAACCGGGATTGACCACATCTACACCCAGAGCTGGTTGAGACATAAGGCTGGACACTTCAGGCTGATAGCATTGGTGAGTTTTGGTGAGCAAATGCAGACCCTTTGAAGTCATACTGCATGGTACCCATTCCATGGGTCCCAACTCTCCAGGTTCAAGGGATTCTTCCTCCAGCTAAAACATGCATGGGAAACCAAGAGTATCGTCCACCATGTGATTGGGAAATGATTTAAAATGCATCTCAGTTTTCGTATCCTGGTCCTCGGGTTCACCATTCCAGATGCTTTACTAACACTCTCCCCGCTTGGAGAGTCAGTGCCTTTAACCTCCTCTTTGGCACAGCTTGCAATTTCTGTGCAAAATGAACAGGAATAGGGAGAACCAATGAGAGACTAGCTGTAGGTGTCTGCACGGGCAAATGTAACACTCATTGCCCACCAGGAAGAGGAATTAAACAAAGGCTCAGTGTGCCCTGCTGGAAACAGATTAGGGCCTGAAGCAATCCTGCGGTTTTGTGCCCAGCTCACAAGAAAGCGAGTTGAAGAAAGGAGCTCAGGGGCACTGTAATTCACAAACCTGCAGAGTTATAAATGACAGCTTTCCTCCAAAAATATATTGAAGTAAGCCTGCGAAGGGGACTTGAAAGCGGGGCAGAATTTCAGGAAAACGATTGCAGGGGGTAGACTGGAATTGCCTTGAAAGCATAGGAAAAGAGGCAGAACGTCGACAATGATGCACTTGGCCAAAAAGGGCGTATGCGTTTTTTCCTGAATATATTCAGGAAAAAACGCATACGCCCTTTTTGGCCAACCAAGCAAGCCTGTAAATGAAATCTGCACTACAATGAAGTCTCACTGCCCCCCTGGCAAAAGGGCCATCTGAAAAAAGTGTAAAATCCAGAAAGGTAGGACAGGATATGGAGAACAGGGAGCCTTGTTATGCTGATTGGCAGGATGTAAATTGCCAGCAGCCACCCTGGAGAAGTGTATGGTGTTTCCTGAAACACGAAAGAAACAAAGCAACACAGCCTATGGCACTTCCACTTATGGTCCTATAGCTTACGGAAATTAAAATCAAAAACAGACAGCCACCCCAATATTTGAGACGGCTGTGTTCACAAGAAGCTCGTCTACAGTATCAGGTAAATATCCCAGAAAGCAAAAAATGGATAAAGAACTTGTGGCACGTACGTACAATGCAATATCACTCAGCAATGAAATCTGTGTCATCAGGCCCATAGCGGCATAGTGAGTGGATGCAGGTACGGTGATTCTACGTGAACTACGTCACACAGAAAAAGAAACATCATAAGATATCACGAATACACGGAATGTAAACTTGACTACACATGAACTGAATTACAAAATAGAAAAGGGTCTCAAATTTAGAAAACCAACTAGTGCTTGCTTATGGGGAAAGGTGCCTTGGGGTGCTGCATAAAACCAGAGACTGAAATTAGCACAGATAACTTTCCATAAGCCCAATATGTAATAGACAAGACCTACTCCTTGCTCAACGAAATGGACCCCACACCACATATTCAACGCCTAGGAATATACCTGACTAGGAAGAATCTTAAAACCCATGGATATATATGTCTCCGTAAGAGAATCAAGGGTGTGTACAGCGGCCGAAAGGCAGCAGTGAAAATCCGATAAATCCCATTATCAAAATAAATTTCGAAAACAAAACACAAAGACAGTGAAATAGAGAGCAATTCTTAAATAATTCACTCAGGGCATGTGATGCAACCGGGATTGACCACATCTACACCCAGAGCTGGTTGAGACATAAGGCTGGACACTTCAGGCTGATAGCATTGGTGAGTTTAGGTGAGCAAATGCACACCCTTTGAAGTCATACTGTATGGTACCTATTCCATGGGTCCCAACTCTTCAGGTTCAAGGGATTCTTCCTCCAGCTAAAACATGCATGTGAAACCCACAGTATGGTCCACCGTGTTATGGGGAAATGATTTAAAATGCATCTCAGTTTTCGTATCCTGGTCCTCGGGTTCACAATTCCAGATGATTTACTAACAGTCTCCCTGCTTGGAGAGTCAGTGCCTTTAACCTCCTGTTTGGCACAGCTTGCAATTTCTGTGCAAGATGAACAGGAATAGGGAGAACCAATGAGAGACTAGCTGTAGGTGTCTGCACGGGCAAATGTAACGCTCATTTCCCACCAGGAAGAGGAATTTACCAAAGGCTCAGCATGCCCTGCCCGAAACAGATTAGGGACTGAAGCAATCCTGCGGTTTAGTGCCCAGTTCACAAGAAAGCGAGTTGAAGAAAGGAGCTCAGGGGCACTGTAATTCACAAACCTGCAGAGTTATAAATGACAGCTATCCTCCAAAAATATATTGAAGTAAGCCTGCGAAGGGGACTTGAAAGCGGGGCAGAATTTCAGGAAAACGATTGCAGGGGGTAGACTGGAATTGCCCTGAAAGCATAGGAAAAGAGGCAGAACGTCGACAATGATGCACTTGGCCAAAAAGGGCGTATGCGTTTTTTCCTGAATATATTCAGGGAAAAACGCATACGCCCTTTTTGGCCAACCAAGCAAGCCTGTAAAGGAAATCTGCACTACAATGAAGTCTCACTGCCCCCCGGGCAAGAGGGCCATCTGAAAAAAGTGTAAAATCCAGAAAGGTAGGACAGGATATGGAGAACAGGGAGCCTTGTTATGCTGATTGGCAGGATGTAAATTGCCAGCAGCCAGCCTGGAGAAGTGTATGGTGTTTCCTGAAACACATAAGAAACAAAGCAACACAGTCTATGGCACTTCCACTTATGGTCCTATAGCTTACGGAAATTAAAATCAAAAACAGACAGCCACCCCAATATTTGGGACGGCTGTGTTCACAAGAAGCTCGTCTACAGTAACAGGTAAATATCCCAGAAAGCAAAATATGGATAAAGAAGTTGTGGCACGTACGTACAATGCAATATCACTCAGCAATGAAATCTGTGTCATCAGGCCCGTAGCGGCATAGTGAGTGGATGCAGGTACGGTGATTCTACGTGAACTACGTCACACAGAAAAAGAAACATCATAAGATATCACTAATACACGGAATGTAAACTTGACTACACATGAACTGAATTACAAAACAGAACAGGGTCTCAAATTTAGAAAACCAACTAGTGCTTGCTTATGGGGAAAGGTGCGTTGGGGTGCTTCATAAACCAGAGACTGAAATTAGCACAGATAACTTTCCATAAGCCAAATATGTAATAGACAAGACCTACTCCTTGCTCAACGAAATGGACCCAACACCACATATTCAACGCCTAGGAATATACCTGACTAGGAAGAATCTTAAAACCTATGGATATATATGTCTCCGTAAGAGAATCAAGCGTGTGTACAGCGGCATAAACGCAGCAGTGAAAATCCGATAAATCCCATTATCAAAATAAATTTCAAAAAAAAATCATAAAGACAGTGAAATAGAGAGCAATTCTTAAATAATTCACTCAGGGCATGTGATGCAACCGGGATTTAACACATCTACACCCAGAGCTGGTTGAGACATAAGGCTGGACACTTCAGGCTGATAGCATTGGTGAGTTTCGGTGAGCAAATGCAGACCCTTTGAAGTCATACTGCATGGTACCCATTCCATGGGTCCCAACTCTCCAGGTTCAAGGGATTCTTCCTCCAGCTAAAACATGCATGGGAAACCAAGAGTATCGTCCACCATGTGATTGGGAAATGATTTAAAATGCATCTCAGTTTTCGTATCCTGGTCCTCGGGTTCACCATTCCAGATGCTTTACTAACACTCTCCCCGCTTGGAGAGTCAGTGCCTTTAACCTCCTCTTTGGCACAGCTTGCAATTTCTGTGCAAAATGAACAGGAATAGGGAGAACCAATGAGAGACTAGCTGTAGGTGTCTGCACGGGCAAATGTAACGCTCATTGCCCACCAGGAAGAGGAATTAAACAAAGGCTCAGTGTGCCCTGCTGGAAACAGATTAGGGCCTGAAGCAATCCTGCGGTTTTGTGCCCAGCTCACAAGAAAGCGAGTTGAAGAAAGGAGCTCAGGGGCACTGTAATTCACAAACCTGCAGAGTTATAAATGACAGCTTTCCTCCAAAAATATATTGAAGTAAGCCTGCGAAGGGGACTTGAAAGCGGGGCAGAATTTCAGGAAAACGATTGCAGGGGGTAGACTGGAATTGCCCTGAAAGCATAGGAAAAGAGGCAGAACGTCGACAATGATGCACTTGGCCAAAAAGGGCGTATGCGTTTTTTCCTGAATATATTCAGGAAAAAACGCATACGCCCTTTTTGGCCAACCAAGCAAGCCTGTAAATGAAATCTGCACTACAATGAAGTCTCACTGCCCCCCTGGCAAAAGGGCCATCTGAAAAAAGTGTAAAATCCAGAAAGGTAGGACAGGATATGGAGAACAGGGAGCCTTGTTATGCTGATTGGCAGGATGTAAATTGCCAGCAGCCACCCTGGAGAAGTGTATGGTGTTTCCTGAAACACGAAAGAAACAAAGCAACACAGCCTATGGCACTTCCACTTATGGTCCTATAGCTTACGGAAATTAAAATAAAAAACAGACAGCCACCCCAATATTTGAGACGGCTGTGTTCACAAGAAGCTCGTCTACAGTATCAGGTAAATATCCCAGAAAGCAAAAAATGGATAAAGAACTTGTGGCACGTACGTACAATGCAATATCACTCAGCAATGAAATCTGTGTCATCAGGCCCATAGCGGCATAGTGAGTGGATGCAGGTACGGTGATTCTACGTGAACTACGTCACACAGAAAAAGAAACATCATAAGATATCACGAATACACGGAATGTAAACTTGACTACACATGAACTGAATTACAAAATAGAAAAGGGTCTCAAATTTAGAAAACCAACTAGTGCTTGCTTATGGGGAAAGGTGCCTTGGGGTGCTGCATAAAACCAGAGACTGAAATTAGCACAGATAACTTTCCATAAGCCCAATATGTAATAGACAAGACCTACTCCTTGCTCAACGAAATGGACCCCACACCACATATTCAACGCCTAGGAATATACCTGACTAGGAAGAATCTTAAAACCCATGGATATATATGTCTCCGTAAGAGAATCAAGGGTGTGTACAGCGGCCGAAAGGCAGCAGTGAAAATCCGATAAATCCCATTATCAAAATAAATTTCGAAAACAAAACACAAAGACAGTGAAATAGAGAGCAATTCTTAAATAATTCACTCAGGGCATGTGATGCAACCGGGATTGACCACATCTACACCCAGAGCTGGTTGAGACATAAGGCTGGACACTTCAGGCTGATAGCATTGGTGAGTTTAGGTGAGCAAATGCACACCCTTTGAAGTCATACTGTATGGTACCTATTCCATGGGTCCCAACTCTTCAGGTTCAAGGGATTCTTCCTCCAGCTAAAACATGCATGTGAAACCCACAGTATGGTCCACCGTGTTATGGGGAAATGATTTAAAATGCATCTCAGTTTTCGTATCCTGGTCCTCGGGTTCACCATTCCAGATGATTTACTAACAGTCTCCCTGCTTGGAGAGTCAGTGCCTTTAACCTCCTGTTTGGCACAGCTTGCAATTTCTGTGCAAGATGAACAGGAATAGGGAGAACCAATGAGAGACTAGCTGTAGGTGTCTGCACGGGCAAATGTAACGCTCATTTCCCACCAGGAAGAGGAATTTACCAAAGGCTCAGCATGCCCTGCCCGAAACAGATTAGGGCCTGAAGCAATCCTGCGGTTTTGTGCCCAGTTCACAAGAAAGCGAGTTGAAGAAAGGAGCTCAGGGGCACTGTAATTCACAAACCTGCAGAGTTATAAATGACAGCTATCCTCCAAAAATATATTGAAGTAAGCCTGCGAAGGGGACTTGAAAGCGGGGCAGAATTTCAGGAAAACGATTGCAGGGGGTAGACTGGAATTGCCCTGAAAGCATAGGAAAAGAGGCAGAACGTCGACAATGATGCACTTGGCCAAAAAGGGCGTATGCGTTTTTTCCTGAATATATTCAGGAAAAAACGCATACGCCCTTTTTGGCCAACCAAGCAAGCCTGTAAAGGAAATCTGCACTACAATGAAGTCTCACTGCCCCCCGGGCAAGAGGGCCATCTGAAAAAAGTGTAAAATCCAGAAAGGTAGGACAGGATATGGAGAACAGGGAGCCTTGTTATGCTGATTGGCAGGATGTAAATTGCCAGCAGCCAGCCTGGAGAAGTGTATGGTGTTTCCTGAAACACATAAGAAACAAAGCAACACAGTCTATGGCACTTCCACTTATGGTCCTATAGCTTACGGAAATTAAAATCAAAAACAGACAGCCACCCCAATATTTGGGACGGCTGTGTTCACAAGAAGCTCGTCTACAGTAACAGGTAAATATCCCAGAAAGCAAAATATGGATAAAGAAGTTGTGGCACGTACGTACAATGCAATATCACTCAGCAATGAAATCTGTGTCATCAGGCCCGTAGCGGCATAGTGAGTGGATGCAGGTACGGTGATTCTACGTGAACTACGTCACACAGAAAAAGAAACATCATAAGATATCACTAATACACGGAATGTAAACTTGACTACACATGAACTGAATTACAAAACAGAACAGGGTCTCAAATTTAGAAAACCAACTAGTGCTTGCTTATGGGGACAGGTGCGTTGGGGTGCTTCATAAAACCAGAGACTGAAATTAGCACAGATAACTTTCCATAAGCCAAATATGTAATAGACAAGACCTACTCCTTGCTCAACGAAATGGACCCAACACCACATATTCAACGCCTAGGAATATACCTGACTAGGAAGAATCTTAAAACCCATGGATATATATGTCTCCGTAAGAGAATCAAGCGTGTGTACAGCGGCATAAACGCAGCAGTGAAAATCCGATAAATCCCATTATCAAAATAAATTTCAAAAAAAAATCATAAAGACAGTGAAATAGAGAGCAATTCTTAAATAATTCACTCAGGGCATGTGATGCAACCGGGATTTAACACATCTACACCCAGAGCTGGTTGAGACATAAGGCTGGACACTTCAGGCTGATAGCATTGGTGAGTTTCGGTGAGCAAATGCAGACCCTTTGAAGTCATACTGCATGGTACCCATTCCATGGGTCCCAACTCTCCAGGTTCAAGGGATTCTTCCTCCAGCTAAAACATGCATGGGAAACCAAGAGTATCGTCCACCATGTGATTGGGAAATGATTTAAAATGCATCTCAGTTTTCGTATCCTGGTCCTCGGGTTCACCATTCCAGATGCTTTACTAACACTCTCCCCGCTTGGAGAGTCAGTGCCTTTAACCTCCTCTTTGGCACAGCTTGCAATTTCTGTGCAAAATGAACAGGAATAGGGAGAACCAATGAGAGACTAGCTGTAGGTGTCTGCACGGGCAAATGTAATGCTCATTGCCCACCAGGAAGAGGAATTAAACAAAGGCTCGTGTGCCCTGCTGGAAACAGATTAGGGCCTGAAGCAATCCTGCGGTTTTGTGCCCAGCTCACAAGAAAGCGAGTTGAAGAAAGGAGCTCAGGGGCACTGTAATTCACAAACCTGCAGAGTTATAAATGACAGCTTTCCTCCAAAAATATATTGAAGTAAGCCTGCGAAGGGGACTTGAAAGCGGGGCAGAATTTCAGGAAAACGATTGCAGGGGGTAGACTGGAATTGCCCTGAAAGCATAGGAAAAGAGGCAGAACGTCGACAATGATGCACTTGGCCAAAAAGGGCGTATGCGTTTTTTCCTGAATATATTCAGGAAAAAACGCATACGCCCTTTTTGGCCAACCAAGCAAGCCTGTAAATGAAATCTGCACTACAATGAAGTCTCACTGCACCCCTGGCAAAAGGGCCATCTGAAAAAAGTGTAAAATCCAGAAAGGTAGGACAGGATATGGAGAACAGGGAGCCTTGTTATGCTGATTGGCAGGATGTAAATTGCCAGCAGCCACCCTGGAGAAGTGTATGGTGTTTCCTGAAACACGAAAGAAACAAAGCAACACAGCCTATGGCACTTCCACTTTTGGTCCTATAGCTTACGGAAATTAAAATCAAAAACAGACAGCCACCCCAATATTTGAGACGGCTGTGTTCACAAGAAGCTCGTCTACAGTATCAGGTAAATATCCCAGAAAGCAAAAAATGGATAAAGAACTTGTGGCACGTACGTACAATGCAATATCACTCAGCAATGAAATCTGTGTCATCAGGCCCATAGCGGCATAGTGAGTGGATGCAGGTACGGTGATTCTACGTGAACTACGTCACACAGAAAAAGAAACATCATAAGATATCACGAATACACGGAATGTAAACTTGACTACACATGAACTGAATTACAAAATAGAAAAGGGTCTCAAATTTAGAAAACCAACTAGTGCTTGCTTATGGGGAAAGGTGCCTTGGGGTGCTGCATAAAACCAGAGACTGAAATTAGCACAGATAACTTTCCATAAGCCCAATATGTAATAGACAAGACCTACTCCTTGCTCAACGAAATGGACCCCACACCACATATTCAACGCCTAGGAATATACCTGACTAGGAAGAATCTTAAAACCCATGGATATATATGTCTCCGTAAGAGAATCAAGGGTGTGTACAGCGGCCGAAAGGCAGCAGTGAAAATCCGATAAATCCCATTATCAAAATAAATTTCGAAAACAAAACACAAAGACAGTGAAATAGAGAGCAATTCTTAAATAATTCACTCAGGGCATGTGATGCAACCGGGATTGACCACATCTACACCCAGAGCTGGTTGAGACATAAGGCTGGACACTTCAGGCTGATAGCATTGGTGAGTTTAGGTGAGCAAATGCACACCCTTTGAAGTCATACTGTATGGTACCTATTCCATGGGTCCCAACTCTTCAGGTTCAAGGGATTCTTCCTCCAGCTAAAACATGCATGTGAAACCCACAGTATGGTCCACCGTGTTATGGGGAAATGATTTAAAATGCATCTCAGTTTTCGTATCCTGGTCCTCGGGTTCACCATTCCAGATGATTTACTAACAGTCTCCCTGCTTGGAGAGTCAGTGCCTTTAACCTCCTGTTTGGCACAGCTTGCAATTTCTGTGCAAGATGAACAGGAATAGGGAGAACCAATGAGAGACTAGCTGTAGGTGTCTGCACGGGCAAATGTAACGCTCATTTCCCACCAGGAAGAGGAATTTACCAAAGGCTCAGCATGCCCTGCCCGAAACAGATTAGGGCCTGAAGCAATCCTGCGGTTTTGTGCCCAGTTCACAAGAAAGCGAGTTGAAGAAAGGAGCTCAGGGGCACTGTAATTCACAAACCTGCAGAGTTATAAATGACAGCTATCCTCCAAAAATATATTGAAGTAAGCCTGCGAAGGGGACTTGAAAGCGGGGCAGAATTTCAGGAAAACGATTGCAGGGGGTAGACTGGAATTGCCCTGAAAGCATAGGAAAAGAGGCAGAACGTCGACAATGATGCACTTGGCCAAAAAGGGCGTATGCGTTTTTTCCTGAATATATTCAGGAAAAAACGCATACGCCCTTTTTGGCCAACCAAGCAAGCCTGTAAAGGAAATCTGCACTACAATGAAGTCTCACTGCCCCCCGGGCAAGAGGGCCATCTGAAAAAAGTGTAAAATCCAGAAAGGTAGGACAGGATATGGAGAACAGGGAGCCTTGTTATGCTGATTGGCAGGATGTAAATTGCCAGCAGCCAGCCTGGAGAAGTGTATGGTGTTTCCTGAAACACATAAGAAACAAAGCAACACAGTCTATGGCACTTCCACTTATGGTCCTATAGCTTACGGAAATTAAAATCAAAAACAGACAGCCAACCCAATATTTGGGACGGCTGTGTTCACAAGAAGCTCGTCTACAGTAACAGGTAAATATCCCAGAAAGCAAAATATGGATAAAGAAGTTGTGGCACGTACGTACAATGCAATATCACTCAGCAATGAAATCTGTGTCATCAGGCCCGTAGCGGCATAGTGAGTGGATGCAGGTACGGTGATTCTACGTGAACTACGTCACACAGAAAAAGAAACATCATAAGATATCACGAATACACGGAATGTAAACTTGACTACACATGAACTGAATTACAAAATAGAAAAGGGTCTCAAATTTAGAAAACCAACTAGTGCTTGCTTATGGGGAAAGGTGCCTTGGGGTGCTGCATAAAACCAGAGACTGAAATTAGCACAGATAACTTTCCATAAGCCCAATATGTAATAGACAAGACCTACTCCTTGCTCAACGAAATGGACCCCACACCACATATTCAACGCCTAGGAATATACCTGACTAGGAAGAATCTTAAAACCCATGGATATATATGTCTCCGTAAGAGAATCAAGGGTGTGTACAGCGGCCGAAAGGCAGCAGTGAAAATCCGATAAATCCCATTATCAAAATAAATTTCGAAAACAAAACACAAAGACAGTGAAATAGAGAGCAATTCTTAAATAATTCACTCAGGGCATGTGATGCAACCGGGATTGACCACATCTACACCCAGAGCTGGTTGAGACATAAGGCTGGACACTTCAGGCTGATAGCATTGGTGAGTTTAGGTGAGCAAATGCACACCCTTTGAAGTCATACTGTATGGTACCTATTCCATGGGTCCCAACTCTTCAGGTTCAAGGGATTCTTCCTCCAGCTAAAACATGCATGTGAAACCCACAGTATGGTCCACCGTGTTATGGGGAAATGATTTAAAATGCATCTCAGTTTTCGTATCCTGGTCCTCGGGTTCACCATTCCAGATGATTTACTAACAGTCTCCCTGCTTGGAGAGTCAGTGCCTTTAACCTCCTGTTTGGCACAGCTTGCAATTTCTGTGCAAGATGAACAGGAATAGGGAGAACCAATGAGAGACTAGCTGTAGGTGTCTGCACGGGCAAATGTAACGCTCATTTCCCACCAGGAAGAGGAATTTACCAAAGGCTCAGCATGCCCTGCCCGAAACAGATTAGGGCCTGAAGCAATCCTGCGGTTTTGTGCCCAGTTCACAAGAAAGCGAGTTGAAGAAAGGAGCTCAGGGGCACTGTAATTCACAAACCTGCAGAGTTATAAATGACAGCTATCCTCCAAAAATATATTGAAGTAAGCCTGCGAAGGGGACTTGAAAGCGGGGCAGAATTTCAGGAAAACGATTGCAGGGGGTAGACTGGAATTGCCCTGAAAGCATAGGAAAAGAGGCAGAACGTCGACAATGATGCACTTGGCCAAAAAGGGCGTATGCGTTTTTTCCTGAATATATTCAGGAAAAAACGCATACGCCCTTTTTGGCCAACCAAGCAAGCCTGTAAAGGAAATCTGCACTACAATGAAGTCTCACTGCCCCCCGGGCAAGAGGGCCATCTGAAAAAAGTGTAAAATCCAGAAAGGTAGGACAGGATATGGAGAACAGGGAGCCTTGTTATGCTGATTGGCAGGATGTAAATTGCCAGCAGCCAGCCTGGAGAAGTGTATGGTGTTTCCTGAAACACATAAGAAACAAAGCAACACAGTCTATGGCACTTCCACTTATGGTCCTATAGCTTACGGAAATTAAAATCAAAAACAGACAGCCACCCCAATATTTGGGACGGCTGTGTTCACAAGAAGCTCGTCTACAGTAACAGGTAAATATCCCAGAAAGCAAAATATGGATAAAGAAGTTGTGGCACGTACGTACAATGCAATATCACTCAGCAATGAAATCTGTGTCATCAGGCCCGTAGCGGCATAGTGAGTGGATGCAGGTACGGTGATTCTACGTGAACTACGTCACACAGAAAAAGAAACATCATAAGATATCACTAATACACGGAATGTAAACTTGACTACACATGAACTGAATTACAAAACAGAACAGGGTCTCAAATTTAGAAAACCAACTAGTGCTTGCTTATGGGGAAAGGTGCGTTGGGGTGCTTCATAAAACCAGAGACTGAAATTAGCACAGATAACTTTCCATAAGCCAAATATGTAATAGACAAGACCTACTCCTTGCTCAACGAAATGGACCCAACACCACATATTCAACGCCTAGGAATATACCTGACTAGGAAGAATCTTAAAACCCATGGATATATATGTCTCCGTAAGAGAATCAAGCGTGTGTACAGCGGCATAAACGCAGCAGTGAAAATCCGATAAATCCCATTATCAAAATAAATTTCAAAAAAAAATCATAAAGACAGTGAAATAGAGAGCAATTCTTAAATAATTCACTCAGGGCATGTGATGCAACCGGGATTTAACACATCTACACCCAGAGCTGGTTGAGACATAAGGCTGGACACTTCAGGCTGATAGCATTGGTGAGTTTCGGTGAGCAAATGCAGACCCTTTGAAGTCATACTGCATGGTACCCATTCCATGGGTCCCAACTCTCCAGGTTCAAGGGATTCTTCCTCCAGCTAAAACATGCATGGGAAACCAAGAGTATCGTCCACCATGTGATTGGGAAATGATTTAAAATGCATCTCAGTTTTCGTATCCTGGTCCTCGGGTTCACCATTCCAGATGCTTTACTAACACTCTCCCCGCTTGGAGAGTCAGTGCCTTTAACCTCCTCTTTGGCACAGCTTGCAATTTCTGTGCAAAATGAACAGGAATAGGGAGAACCAATGAGAGACTAGCTGTAGGTGTCTGCACGGGCAAATGTAACGCTCATTGCCCACCAGGAAGAGGAATTAAACAAAGGCTCAGTGTGCCCTGCTGGAAACAGATTAGGGCCTGAAGCAATCCTGCGGTTTTGTGCCCAGCTCACAAGAAAGCGAGTTGAAATAAGGAGCTCAGGGGCACTGTAATTCACAAACCTGCAGAGTTATAAAAGACAGCTTTCCTCCAAAAATATATTGAAGTAAGCCTGCGAAGGGGACTTGAAAGCGGGGCAGAATTTCAGGAAAACGATTGCAGGGGGTAGACTGGAATTGCCCTGAAAGCATAGGAAAAGAGGCAGAACGTCGACAATGATGCACTTGGCCAAAAAGGGCGTATGCGTTTTTTCCTGAATATATTCAGGAAAAAACGCATACGCCCTTTTTGGCCAACCAAGCAAGCCTGTAAAGGAAATCTGCACTACAATGAAGTCTCACTGCCCCCCGGGCAAGAGGGCCATCTGAAAAAAGTGTAAAATCCAGAAAGGTAGGACAGGATATGGAGAACAGGGAGCCTTGTTATGCTGATTGGCAGGATGTAAATTGCCAGCAGCCAGCCTGGAGAAGTGTATGGTGTTTCCTGAAACACATAAGAAACAAAGCAACACAGTCTATGGCACTTCCACTTATGGTCCTATAGCTTACGGAAATTAAAATCAAAAACAGACAGCCACCCCAATATTTGGGACGGCTGTGTTCACAAGAAGCTCGTCTACAGTAACAGGTAAATATCCCAGAAAGCAAAATATGGATAAAGAAGTTGTGGCACGTACGTACAATGCAATATCACTCAGCAATGAAATCTGTGTCATCAGGCCCGTAGCGGCATAGTGAGTGGATGCAGGTACGGTGATTCTACGTGAACTACGTCACACAGAAAAAGAAACATCATAAGATATCACTAATACACGGAATGTAAACTTGACTACACATGAACTGAATTACAAAACAGAACAGGGTCTCAAATTTAGAAAACCAACTAGTGCTTGCTTATGGGGAAAGGTGCGTTGGGGTGCTTCATAAACCAGAGACTGAAATTAGCACAGATAACTTTCCATAAGCCAAATATGTAATAGACAAGACCTACTCCTTGCTCAACGAAATGGACCCAACACCACATATTCAACGCCTAGGAATATACCTGACTAGGAAGAATCTTAAAACCCATGGATATATATGTCTCCGTAAGAGAATCAAGCGTGTGTACAGCGGCATAAACGCAGCAGTGAAAATCCGATAAATCCCATTATCAAAATAAATTTCAAAAAAAAATCATAAAGACAGTGAAATAGAGAGCAATTCTTAAATAATTCACTCAGGGCATTTGATGCAACCGGGATTTAACACATCTACACCCAGAGCTGGTTGAGACATAAGGCTGGACACTTCAGGCTGATAGCATTGGTGAGTTTCGGTGAGCAAATGCAGACCCTTTGAAGTCATACTGCATGGTACCCATTCCATGGGTCCCAACTCTCCAGGTTCAAGGGATTCTTCCTCCAGCTAAAACATGCATGGGAAACCAAGAGTATCGTCCACCATGTGATTGGGAAATGATTTAAAATGCATCTCAGTTTTCGTATCCTGGTCCTCGGGTTCACCATTCCAGATGCTTTACTAACACTCTCCCCGCTTGGAGAGTCAGTGCCTTTAACCTCCTCTTTGGCACAGCTTGCAATTTCTGTGCAAAATGAACAGGAATAGGGAGAACCAATGAGAGACTAGCTGTAGGTGTCTGCACGGGCAAATGTAACGCTCATTGCCCACCAGGAAGAGGAATTAAACAAAGGCTCGTGTGCCCTGCTGGAAACAGATTAGGGCCTGAAGCAATCCTGCGGTTTTGTGCCCAGCTCACAAGAAAGCGAGTTGAAGAAAGGAGCTCAGGGGCACTGTAATTCACAAACCTGCAGAGTTATAAATGACAGCTTTCCTCCAAAAATATATTGAAGTAAGCCTGCGAAGGGGACTTGAAAGCGGGGCAGAATTTCAGGAAAACGATTGCAGGGGGTAGACTGGAATTGCCCTGAAAGCATAGGAAAAGAGGCAGAACGTCGACAATGATGCACTTGGCCAAAAAGGGCGTATGCGTTTTTTCCTGAATATATTCAGGAAAAAACGCATACGCCCTTTTTGGCCAACCAAGCAAGCCTGTAAAGGAAATCTGCACTACAATGAAGTCTCACTGCACCCCTGGCAAAAGGGCCATCTGAAAAAAGTGTAAAATCCAGAAAGGTAGGACAGGATATGGAGAACAGGGAGCCTTGTTATGCTGATTGGCAGGATGTAAATTGCCAGCAGCCACCCTGGAGAAGTGTATGGTGTTTCCTGAAACACGAAAGAAACAAAGCAACACAGCCTATGGCACTTCCACTTTTGGTCCTATAGCTTACGGAAATTAAAATCAAAAACAGACAGCCACCCCAATATTTGAGACGGCTGTGTTCACAAGAAGCTCGTCTACAGTATCAGGTAAATATCCCAGAAAGCAAAAAATGGATAAAGAACTTGTGGCACGTACGTACAATGCAATATCACTCAGCAATGAAATCTGTGTCATCAGGCCCATAGCGGCATAGTGAGTGGATGCAGGTACGGTGATTCTACGTGAACTACGTCACACAGAAAAAGAAACATCATAAGATATCACGAATACACGGAATGTAAACTTGACTACACATGAACTGAATTACAAAATAGAAAAGGGTCTCAAATTTAGAAAACCAACTAGTGCTTGCTTATGGGGAAAGGTGCCTTGGGGTGCTGCATAAAACCAGAGACTGAAATTAGCACAGATAACTTTCCATAAGCCCAATATGTAATAGACAAGACCTACTCCTTGCTCAACGAAATGGACCCCACACCACATATTCAACGCCTAGGAATATACCTGACTAGGAAGAATCTTAAAACCCATGGATATATATGTCTCCGTAAGAGAATCAAGGGTGTGTACAGCGGCCGAAAGGCAGCAGTGAAAATCCGATAAATCCCATTATCAAAATAAATTTCGAAAACAAAACACAAAGACAGTGAAATAGAGAGCAATTCTTAAATAATTCACTCAGGGCATGTGATGCAACCGGGATTGACCACATCTACACCCAGAGCTGGTTGAGACATAAGGCTGGACACTTCAGGCTGATAGCATTGGTGAGTTTAGGTGAGCAAATGCACACCCTTTGAAGTCATACTGTATGGTACCTATTCCATGGGTCCCAACTCTTCAGGTTCAAGGGATTCTTCCTCCAGCTAAAACATGCATGTGAAACCCACAGTATGGTCCACCGTGTTATGGGGAAATGATTTAAAATGCATCTCAGTTTTCGTATCCTGGTCCTCGGGTTCACCATTCCAGATGATTTACTAACAGTCTCCCTGCTTGGAGAGTCAGTGCCTTTAACCTCCTGTTTGGCACAGCTTGCAATTTCTGTGCAAGATGAACAGGAATAGGGAGAACCAATGAGAGACTAGCTGTAGGTGTCTGCACGGGCAAATGTAACGCTCATTTCCCACCAGGAAGAGGAATTTACCAAAGGCTCAGCATGCCCTGCCCGAAACAGATTAGGGCCTGAAGCAATCCTGCGGTTTTGTGCCCAGTTCACAAGAAAGCGAGTTGAAGAAAGGAGCTCAGGGGCACTGTAATTCACAAACCTGCAGAGTTATAAATGACAGCTATCCTCCAAAAATATATTGAAGTAAGCCTGCGAAGGGGACTTGAAAGCGGGGCAGAATTTCAGGAAAACGATTGCAGGGGGTAGACTGGAATTGCCCTGAAAGCATAGGAAAAGAGGCAGAACGTCGACAATGATGCACTTGGCCAAAAAGGGCGTATGCGTTTTTTCCTGAATATATTCAGGAAAAAACGCATACGCCCTTTTTGGCCAACCAAGAAAGCCTGTAAAGTAAATCTGCACTACAATGAAGTCTCACTGCCCCCCGGGCAAGAGGGCCATCTGAAAAAAGTGTAAAATCCAGAAAGGTAGGACAGTATATGGAGAACAGGGAGCCTTGTTATGCTGATTGGCAGGATGTAAATTGCCAGCAGCCAGCCTGGAGAAGTGTATGGTGTTTCCTGAAACACATAAGAAACAAAGCAACACAGTCTATGGCACTTCCACTTATGGTCCTATAGCTTACGGAAATTAAAATCAAAAACAGACAGCCACCCCAATATTTGGGACGGCTGTGTTCACAAGAAGCTCGTCTACAGTAACAGGTAAATATCCCAGAAAGCAAAATATGGATAAAGAAGTTGTGGCACGTACGTACAATGCAATATCACTCAGCAATGAAATCTGTGTCATCAGGCCCGTAGCGGCATAGTGAGTGGATGCAGGTACGGTGATTCTACGTGAACTACGTCACACAGAAAAAGAAACATCATAAGATATCACTAATACACGGAATGTAAACTTGACTACACATGAACTGAATTACAAAACAGAACAGTGTCTCAAATTTAGAAAACCAACTAGTGCTTGCTTATGGGGAAAGGTGCGTTGGGGTGCTTCATAAACCAGAGACTGAAATTAGCACAGATAACTTTCCATAAGCCAAATATGTAATAGACAAGACCTAATCCTTGCTCAACGAAATGGACCCAACACCACATATTCAACGCCTAGGAATATACCTGACTAGGAAGAATCTTAAAACCCATGGATATATATGTCTCCGTAAGAGAATCAAGCGTGTGTACAGCGGCATAAACGCAGCAGAGAAAATCCGATAAATCCCATTATCAAAATAAATTTCAAAAAAAAATCATAAAGACAGTGAAATAGAGAGCAATTCTTAAATAATTCACTCAGGGCATGTGATGCAACCGGGATTTAACACATCTACACCCAGAGCTGGTTGAGACATAAGGCTGGACACTTCAGGCTGATAGCATTGGTGAGTTTCGGTGAGCAAATGCAGACCCTTTGAAGTCATACTGCATGGTACCCATTCCATGGGTCCCAACTCTCCAGGTTCAAGGGATTCTTCCTCCAGCTAAAACATGCATGGGAAACCAAGAGTATCGTCCACCATGTGATTGGGAAATGATTTAAAATGCATCTCAGTTTTCGTATCCTGGTCCTCGGGTTCACCATTCCAGATGCTTTACTAACACTCTCCCCGCTTGGAGAGTCAGTGCCTTTAACCTCCTCTTTGGCACAGCTTGCAATTTCTGTGCAAAATGAACAGGAATAGGGAGAACCAATGAGAGACTAGCTGTAGGTGTCTGCACGGGCAAATGTAACGCTCATTGCCCACCAGGAAGTGGAATTAAACAAAGGCTCAGTGTGCCCTGCTGGAAACAGATTAGGGCCTGAAGCAATCCTGCGGTTTTGTGCCCAGCTCACAAGAAAGCGAGTTGAAGAAAGGAGCTCAGGGGCACTGTAATTCACAAACCTGCAGAGTTATAAATGACAGCTTTCCTCCAAAAATATATTGAAGTAAGCCTGCGAAGGGGACTTGAAAGCGGGGCAGAATTTCAGGAAAACGATTGCAGGGGGTAGACTGGAATTGCCCTGAAAGCATAGGAAAAGAGGCAGAACGTCGACAATGATGCACTTGGCCAAAAAGGGCGTATGCGTTTTTTCCTGAATATATTCAGGAAAAAACGCATACGCCCTTTTTGGCCAACCAAGCAAGCCTGTAAATGAAATCTGCACTACAATGAAGTCTCACTGCCCCCCTGGCAAAAGGGCCATCTGAAAAAAGTGTAAAATCCAGAAAGGTAGGACAGGATATGGAGAACAGGGAGCCTTGTTATGCTGATTGGCAGGATGTAAATTGCCAGCAGCCACCCTGGAGAAGTGTATGGTGTTTCCTGAAACACGAAAGAAACAAAGCAACACAGCCTATGGCACTTCCACTTTTGGTCCTATAGCTTACGGAAATTAAAATCAAAAACAGACAGCCACCCCAATATTTGAGACGGCTGTGTTCACAAGAAGCTCGTCTACAGTATCAGGTAAATATCCCAGAAAGCAAAAAATGGATAAAGAACTTGTGGCACGTACGTACAATGCAATATCACTCAGCAATGAAATCTGTGTCATCAGGCCCATAGCGGCATAGTGAGTGGATGCACGTACGGTGATTCTACGTGAACTACGTCACACAGAAAAAGAAACATCATAAGATATCACGAATACACGGAATGTAAACTTGACTACACATGAACTGAATTACAAAATAGAAAAGGGTCTCAAATTTAGAAAACCAACTAGTGCTTGCTTATGGGGAAAGGTGCCTTGGGGTGCTGCATAAAACCAGAGACTGAAATTAGCACAGATAACTTTCCATAAGCCCAATATGTAATAGACAAGACCTACTCCTTGCTCAACGAAATGGACCCCACACCACATATTCAACGCCTAGGAATATACCTGACTAGGAAGAATCTTAAAACCCATGGATATATATGTCTCCGTAAGAGAATCAAGGGTGTGTACAGCGGCCGAAAGGCAGAAGTGAAAATCCGATAAATCCCATTATCAAAATAAATTTCGAAAACAAAACACAAAGACAGTGAAATAGAGAGCAATTCTTAAATAATTCACTCAGGGCATGTGATGCAACCGGGATTGACCACATCTACACCCAGAGCTGGTTGAGACATAAGGCTGGACACTTCAGGCTGATAGCATTGGTGAGTTTTGGTGAGCAAATGCAGACCCTTTGAAGTCATACTGCATGGTACCCATTCCATGGGTCCCAACTCTCCAGGTTCAAGGGATTCTTCCTCCAGCTAAAACATGCATGGGAAACTAAGAGTATCGTCCACCATGTGATTGGGAAATGATTTAAAATGCATCTCAGTTTTCGTATCCTGGTCCTCGGGTTCACCATTCCAGATGCTTTACTAACACTCTCCCCGCTTGGAGAGTCAGTGCCTTTAACCTCCTCTTTGGCACAGCTTGCAATTTCTGTGCAAAATGAACAGGAATAGGGAGAACCAATGAGAGACTAGCTGTAGGTGTCTGCACGGGCAAATGTAACACTCATTGCCCACCAGGAAGAGGAATTAAACAAAGGCTCAGTGTGCCCTGCTGGAAACAGATTAGGGCCTGAAGCAATCCTGCGGTTTTGTGCCCAGCTCACAAGAAAGCGAGTTGAAGAAAGGAGCTCAGGGGCACTGTAATTCACAAACCTGCAGAGTTATAAATGACAGCTTTCCTCCAAAAATATATTGAAGTAAGCCTGCGAAGGGGACTTGAAAGCGGGGCAGAATTTCAGGAAAACGATTGCAGGGGGTAGACTGGAATTGCCCTGAAAGCATAGGAAAAGAGGCAGAACGTCGACAATGATGCACTTGGCCAAAAAGGGCGTATGCGTTTTTTCCTGAATATATTCAGGAAAAAACGCATACGCCCTTTTTGGCCAACCAAGCAAGCCTGTAAATGAAATCTGCACTACAATGAAGTCTCACTGCCCCCCTGGCAAAAGGGCCATCTGAAAAAAGTGTAAAATCCAGAAAGGTAGGACAGGATATGGAGAACAGGGAGCCTTGTTATGCTGATTGGCAGGATGTAAATTGCCAGCAGCCACCCTGGAGAAGTGTATGGTGTTTCCTGAAACACGAAAGAAACAAAGCAACACAGCCTATGGCACTTCCACTTATGGTCCTATAGCTTACGGAAATTAAAATCAAAAACAGACAGCCACCCCAATATTTGAGACGGCTGTGTTCACAAGAAGCTCGTCTACAGTATCAGGTAAATATCCCAGAAAGCAAAAAATGGATAAAGAACTTGTGGCACGTACGTACAATGCAATATCACTCAGCAATGAAATCTGTGTCATCAGGCCCATAGCGGCATAGTGAGTGGATGCAGGTACGGTGATTCTACGTGAACTACGTCACACAGAAAAAGAAACATCATAAGATATCACGAATACACGGAATGTAAACTTGACTACACATGAACTGAATTACAAAATAGAAAAGGGTCTCAAATTTAGAAAACCAACTAGTGCTTGCTTATGGGGAAAGGTGCCTTGGGGTGCTGCATAAAACCAGAGACTGAAATTAGCACAGATAACTTTCCATAAGCCCAATATGTAATAGACAAGACCTACTCCTTGCTCAACGAAATGGACCCCACACCACATATTCAACGCCTAGGAATATACCTGACTAGGAAGAATCTTAAAACCCATGGATATATATGTCTCCGTAAGAGAATCAAGGGTGTGTACAGCGGCCGAAAGGCAGCAGTGAAAATCCGATAAATCCCATTATCAAAATAAATTTCGAAAACAAAACACAAAGACAGTGAAATAGAGAGCAATTCTTTAATAATTCACTCAGGGCATGTGATGCAACCGGGATTGACCACATCTACACCCAGAGCTGGTTGAGACATAAGGCTGGACACTTCAGGCTGATAGCATTGGTGAGTTTAGGTGAGCAAATGCACACCCTTTGAAGTCATACTGTATGGTACCTATTCCATGGGTCCCAACTCTTCAGGTTCAAGGGATTCTTCCTCCAGCTAAAACATGCATGTGAAACCCACAGTATGGTCCACCGTGTTATGGGGAAATGATTTAAAATGCATCTCAGTTTTCGTATCCTGGTCCTCGGGTTCACCATTCCAGATGATTTACTAACAGTCTCCCTGCTTGGAGAGTCAGTGCCTTTAACCTCCTGTTTGGCACAGCTTGCAATTTCTGTGCAAGATGAACAGGAATAGGGAGAACCAATGAGAGACTAGCTGTAGGTGTCTGCACGGGCAAATGTAACGCTCATTTCCCACCAGGAAGAGGAATTTACCAAAGGCTCAGCATGCCCTGCCCGAAACAGATTAGGGCCTGAAGCAATCCTGCGGTTTAGTGCCCAGTTCACAAGAAAGCGAGTTGAAGAAAGGAGCTCAGGGGCACTGTAATTCACAAACCTGCAGAGTTATAAATGACAGCTATCCTCCAAAAATATATTGAAGTAAGCCTGCGAAGGGGACTTGAAAGCGGGGCAGAATTTCAGGAAAACGATTGCAGGGGGTAGACTGGAATTGCCCTGAAAGCATAGGAAAAGAGGCAGAACGTCGACAATGATGCACTTGGCCAAAAAGGGCGTATGCGTTTTTTCCTGAATATATTCAGGAAAAAACGCATACGCCCTTTTTGGCCAACCAAGCAAGCCTGTAAAGGAAATCTGCACTACAATGAAGTCTCACTGCCCCCCGGGCAAGAGGGCCATCTGAAAAAAGTGTAAAATCCAGAAAGGTAGGACAGTATATGGAGAACAGGGAGCCTTGTTATGCTGATTGGCAGGATGTAAATTGCCAGCAGCCAGCCTGGAGAAGTTTATGGTGTTTCCTGAAACACATAAGAAACAAAGCAACACAGTCTATGGCACTTCCACTTATGGTCCTATAGCTTACGGAAATTAAAATCAAAAACAGACAGCCACCCCAATATTTGGGACGGCTGTGTTCACAAGAAGCTCGTCTACAGTAACAGGTAAATATCCCAGAAAGCAAAATATGGATAAAGAAGTTGTGGCACGTACGTACAATGCAATATCACTCAGCAATGAAATCTGTGTCATCAGGCCCGTAGCGGCATAGTGAGTGGATGCAGGTACGGTGATTCTACGTGAACTACGTCACACAGAAAAAGAAACATCATAAGATATCACTAATACACGGAATGTAAACTTGACTACACATGAACTGAATTACAAAACAGAACAGTGTCTCAAATTTAGAAAACCAACTAGTGCTTGCTTATGGGGAAAGGTGCGTTGGGGTGCTTCATAAACCAGAGACTGAAATTAGCACAGATAACTTTCCATAAGCCAAATATGTAATAGACAAGACCTAATCCTTGCTCAACGAAATGGACCCAACACCACATATTCAACGCCTAGGAATATACCTGACTAGGAAGAATCTTAAAACCCATGGATATATATGTCTCCGTAAGAGAATCAAGCGTGTGTACAGCGGCATAAACGCAGCAGAGAAAATCCGATAAATCCCATTATCAAAATAAATTTCAAAAAAAAATCATAAAGACAGTGAAATAGAGAGCAATTCTTAAATAATTCACTCAGGGCATGTGATGCAACCGGGATTTAACACATCTACACCCAGAGCTGGTTGAGACATAAGGCTGGACACTTCAGGCTGATAGCATTGGTGAGTTTCGGTGAGCAAATGCAGACCCTTTGAAGTCATACTGCATGGTACCCATTCCATGGGTCCCAACTCTCCAGGTTCAAGGGATTCTTCCTCCAGCTAAAACATGCATGGGAAACCAAGAGTATCGTCCACCATGTGATTGGGAAATGATTTAAAATGCATCTCAGTTTTCGTATCCTGGTCCTCGGGTTCACCATTCCAGATGCTTTACTAACACTCTCCCCGCTTGGAGAGTCAGTGCCTTTAACCTCCTCTTTGGCACAGCTTGCAATTTCTGTGCAAAATGAACAGGAATAGGGAGAACCAATGAGAGACTAGCTGTAGGTGTCTGCACGGGCAAATGTAACGCTCATTGCCCACCAGGAAGAGGAATTAAACAAAGGCTCAGTGTGCCCTGCTGGAAACAGATTAGGGCCTGAAGCAATCCTGCGGTTTTGTGCCCAGCTCACAAGAAAGCGAGTTGAAGAAAGGAGCTCAGGGGCACTGTAATTCACAAACCTGCAGAGTTATAAATGACAGCTTTCCTCCAAAAATATATTGAAGTAAGCCTGCGAAGGGGACTTGAAAGCGGGGCAGAATTTCAGGAAAACGATTGCAGGGGGTAGACTGGAATTGCCCTGAAAGCATAGGAAAAGAGGCAGAACGTCGACAATGATGCACTTGGCCAAAAAGGGCGTATGCGTTTTTTCCTGAATATATTCAGGAAAAAACGCATACGCCCTTTTTGGCCAACCAAGCAAGCCTGTAAATGAAATCTGCACTACAATGAAGTCTCACTGCCCCCCTGGCAAAAGGGCCATCTGAAAAAAGTGTAAAATCCAGAAAGGTAGGACAGGATATGGAGAACAGGGAGCCTTGTTATGCTGATTGGCAGGATGTAAATTGCCAGCAGCCACCCTGGAGAAGTGTATGGTGTTTCCTGAAACACGAAAGAAACAAAGCAACACAGCCTATGGCACTTCCACTTTTGGTCCTATAGCTTACGGAAATTAAAATCAAAAACAGACAGCCACCCCAATATTTGAGACGGCTGTGTTCACAAGAAGCTCGTCTACAGTATCAGGTAAATATCCCAGAAAGCAAAAAATGGATAAAGAACTTGTGGCACGTACGTACAATGCAATATCACTCAGCAATGAAATCTGTGTCATCAGGCCCATAGCGGCATAGTGAGTGGATGCACGTACGGTGATTCTACGTGAACTACGTCACACAGAAAAAGAAACATCATAAGATATCACGAATACACGGAATGTAAACTTGACTACACATGAACTGAATTACAAAATAGAAAAGGGTCTCAAATTTAGAAAACCAACTAGTGCTTGCTTATCGGGAAAGGTGCCTTGGGGTGCTGCATAAAACCAGAGACTGAAATTAGCACAGATAACTTTCCATAAGCCCAATATGTAATAGACAAGACCTACTCCTTGCTCAACGAAATGGACCCCACACCACATATTCAACGCCTAGGAATATACCTGACTAGGAAGAATCTTAAAACCCATGGATATATATGTCTCCGTAAGAGAATCAAGGGTGTGTACAGCGGCCGAAAGGCAGAAGTGAAAATCCGATAAATCCCATTATCAAAATAAATTTCGAAAACAAAACACAAAGACAGTGAAATAGAGAGCAATTCTTAAATAATTCACTCAGGGCATGTGATGCAACCGGGATTGACCACATCTACACCCAGAGCTGGTTGAGACATAAGGCTGGACACTTCAGGCTGATAGCATTGGTGAGTTTTGGTGAGCAAATGCAGACCCTTTGAAGTCATACTGCATGGTACCCATTCCATGGGTCCCAACTCTCCAGGTTCAAGGGATTCTTCCTCCAGCTAAAACATGCATGGGAAACCAAGAGTATCGTCCACCATGTGATTGGGAAATGATTTAAAATGCATCTCAGTTTTCGTATCCTGGTCCTCGGGTTCACCATTCCAGATGCTTTACTAACACTCTCCCCGCTTGGAGAGTCAGTGCCTTTAACCTCCTCTTTGGCACAGCTTGCAATTTCTGTGCAAAATGAACAGGAATAGGGAGAACCAATGAGAGACTAGCTGTAGGTGTCTGCACGGGCAAATGTAACACTCATTGCCCACCAGGAAGAGGAATTAAACAAAGGCTCAGTGTGCCCTGCTGGAAACAGATTAGGGCCTGAAGCAATCCTGCGGTTTTGTGCCCAGCTCACAAGAAAGCGAGTTGAAGAAAGTAGCTCAGGGGCACTGTAATTCACAAACCTGCAGAGTTATAAATGACAGCTTTCCTCCAAAAATATATTGAAGTAAGCCTGCGAAGGGGAGTTGAAAGCGGGGCAGAATTTCAGGAAAACGATTGCAGGGGGTAGACTGGAATTGCCTTGAAAGCATAGGAAAAGAGGCAGAACGTCGACAATGATGCACTTGGCCAAAAAGGGCGTATGCGTTTTTTCCTGAATATATTCAGGAAAAAACGCATACGCCCTTTTTGGCCAACCAAGCAAGCCTGTAAATGAAATCTGCACTACAATGAAGTCTCACTGCCCCCCTGGCAAAAGGGCCATCTGAAAAAAGTGTAAAATCCAGAAAGGTAGGACAGGATATGGAGAACAGGGAGCCTTGTTATGCTGATTGGCAGGATGTAAATTGCCAGCAGCCACCCTGGAGAAGTGTATGGTGTTTCCTGAAACACGAAAGAAACAAAGCAACACAGCCTATGGCACTTCCACTTATGGTCCTATAGCTTACGGAAATTAAAATCAAAAACAGACAGCCACCCCAATATTTGAGACGGCTGTGTTCACAAGAAGCTCATCTACAGTATCAGGTAAATATCCCAGAAAGCAAAAAATGGATAAAGAACTTGTGGCACGTACGTACAATGCAATATCACTCAGCAATGAAATCTGTGTCATCAGGCCCATAGCGGCATAGTGAGTGGATGCAGGTACGGTGATTCTACGTGAACTACGTCACACAGAAAAAGAAACATCATAAGATATCACGAATACACGGAATGTAAACTTGACTACACATGAACTGAATTACAAAATAGAAAAGGGTCTCAAATTTAGAAAACCAACTAGTGCTTGCTTATGGGGAAAGGTGCCTTGGGGTGCTGCATAAAACCAGAGACTGAAATTAGCACAGATAACTTTCCATAAGCCCAATATGTAATAGACAAGACCTACTCCTTGCTCAACGAAATGGACCCCACACCACATATTCAACGCCTAGGAATATACCTGACTAGGAAGAATCTTAAAACCCATGGATATATATGTCTCCGTAAGAGAATCAAGGGTGTGTACAGCGGCCGAAAGGCAGCAGTGAAAATCCGATAAATCCCATTATCAAAATAAATTTCGAAAACAAAACACAAAGACAGTGAAATAGAGAGCAATTCTTAAATAATTCACTCAGGGCATGTGATGCAACCGGGATTGACCACATCTACACCCAGAGCTGGTTGAGACATAAGGCTGGACACTTCAGGCTGATAGCATTGGTGAGTTTAGGTGAGCAAATGCACACCCTTTGAAGTCATACTGTATGGTACCTATTCCATGGGTCCCAACTCTTCAGGTTCAAGGGATTCTTCCTCCAGCTAAAACATGCATGTGAAACCCACAGTATGGTCCACCGTGTTATGGGGAAATGATTTAAAATGCATCTCAGTTTTCGTATCCTGGTCCTCGGGTTCACCATTCCAGATGATTTACTAACAGTCTCCCTGCTTGGAGAGTCAGTGCCTTTAACCTCCTGTTTGGCACAGCTTGCAATTTCTGTGCAAGATGAACAGGAATAGGGAGAACCAATGAGAGACTAGCTGTAGGTGTCTGCACGGGCAAATGTAACGCTCATTTCCCACCAGGAAGAGGAATTTACCAAAGGCTCAGCATGCCCTGCCCGAAACAGATTAGGGCCTGAAGCAATCCTGCGGTTTAGTGCCCAGTTCACAAGAAAGCGAGTTGAAGAAAGGAGCTCAGGGGCACTGTAATTCACAAACCTGCAGAGTTATAAATGACAGCTATCCTCCAAAAATATATTGAAGTAAGCCTGCGAAGGGGACTTGAAAGCGGGGCAGAATTTCAGGAAAACGATTGCAGGGGGTAGACTGGAATTGCCCTGAAAGCATAGGAAAAGAGGCAGAACGTCGACAATGATGCACTTGGCCAAAAAGGGCGTATGCGTTTTTTCCTGAATATATTCAGGGAAAAACGCATACGCCCTTTTTGGCCAACCAAGCAAGCCTGTAAAGGAAATCTGCACTACAATGAAGTCTCACTGCCCCCCGGGCAAGAGGGCCATCTGAAAAAAGTGTAAAATCCAGAAAGGTAGGACAGGATATGGAGAACAGGGAGCCTTGTTATGCTGATTGGCAGGATGTAAATTGCCAGCAGCCAGCCTGGAGAAGTGTATGGTGTTTCCTGAAACACATAAGAAACAAAGCAACACAGTCTATGGCACTTCCACTTATGGTCCTATAGCTTACGGAAATTAAAATCAAAAACAGACAGCCACCCCAATATTTGGGACGGCTGTGTTCACAAGAAGCTCGTCTACAGTAACAGGTAAATATCCCAGAAAGCAAAATATGGATAAAGAAGTTGTGGCACGTACGTACAATGCAATATCACTCAGCAATGAAATCTGTGTCATCAGGCCCGTAGCGGCATAGTGAGTGGATGCAGGTACGGTGATTCTACGTGAACTACGTCACACAGAAAAAGAAACATCATAAGATATCACTAATACACGGAATGTAAACTTGACTACACATGAACTGAATTACAAAACAGAACAGGGTCTCAAATTTAGAAAACCAACTAGTGCTTGCTTATGGGGAAAGGTGCGTTGGGGTGCTTCATAAACCAGAGACTGAAATTAGCACAGATAACTTTCCATAAGCCAAATATGTAATAGACAAGACCTACTCCTTGCTCAACGAAATGGACCCAACACCACATATTCAACGCCTAGGAATATACCTGACTAGGAAGAATCTTAAAACCCATGGATATATATGTCTCCGTAAGAGAATCAAGCGTGTGTACAGCGGCATAAACGCAGCAGTGAAAATCCGATAAATCCCATTATCAAAATAAATTTCAAAAAAAAATCATAAAGACAGTGAAATAGAGAGCAATTCTTAAATAATTCACTCAGGGCATGTGATGCAACCGGGATTTAACACATCTACACCCAGAGCTGGTTGAGACATAAGGCTGGACACTTCAGGCTGATAGCATTGGTGAGTTTCGGTGAGCAAATGCAGACCCTTTGAAGTCATACTGCATGGTACCCATTCCATGGGTCCCAACTCTCCAGGTTCAAGGGATTCTTCCTCCAGCTAAAACATGCATGGGAAACCAAGAGTATCGTCCACCATGTGATTGGGAAATGATTTAAAATGCATCTCAGTTTTCGTATCCTGGTCCTCGGGTTCACCATTCCAGATGCTTTACTAACACTCTCCCCGCTTGGAGAGTCAGTGCCTTTAACCTCCTCTTTGGCACAGCTTGCAATTTCTGTGCAAAATGAACAGGAATAGGGAGAACCAATGAGAGACTAGCTGTAGGTGTCTGCACGGGCAAATGTAACGCTCATTGCCCACCAGGAAGAGGAATTAAACAAAGGCTCAGTGTGCCCTGCTGGAAACAGATTAGGGCCTGAAGCAATCCTGCGGTTTTGTGCCCAGCTCACAAGAAAGCGAGTTGAAGAAAGGAGCTCAGGGGCACTGTAATTCACAAACCTGCAGAGTTATAAATGACAGCTTTCCTCCAAAAATATATTGAAGTAAGCCTGCGAAGGGGACTTGAAAGCGGGGCAGAATTTCAGGAAAACGATTGCAGGGGGTAGACTGGAATTGCCCTGAAAGCATAGGAAAAGAGGCAGAACGTCGACAATGATGCACTTGGCCAAAAAGGGCGTATGCGTTTTTTCCTGAATATATTCAGGAAAAAACGCATACGCCCTTTTTGGCCAACCAAGCAAGCCTGTAAATGAAATCTGCACTACAATGAAGTCTCACTGCCCCCCTGGCAAAAGGGCCATCTGAAAAAAGTGTAAAATCCAGAAAGGTAGGACAGGATATGGAGAAGAGGGAGCCTTGTTATGCTGATTGGCAGGATGTAAATTGCCAGCAGCCACCCTGGAGAAGTGTATGGTGTTTCCTGCAACACGAAAGAAACAAAGCAACACAGCCTATGGCACTTCCACTTATGGTCCTATAGCTTACGGAAATTAAAATCAAAAACAGACAGCCACCCCAATATTTGAGACGGCTGTGTTCACAAGAAGCTCGTCTACAGTATCAGGTAAATATCCCAGAAAGCAAAAAATGGATAAAGAACTTGTGGCACGTACGTACAATGCAATATCACTCAGCAATGAAATCTGTGTCATCAGGCCCATAGCGGCATAGTGAGTGGATGCAGGTACGGTGATTCTACGTGAACTACGTCACACAGAAAAAGAAACATCATAAGATATCACGAATACACGGAATGTAAACTTGACTACACATGAACTGAATTACAAAATAGAAAAGGGTCTCAAATTTAGAAAACCAACTAGTGCTTGCTTATGGGGAAAGGTGCCTTGGGGTGCTGCATAAAACCAGAGACTGAAATTAGCACAGATAACTTTCCATAAGCCCAATATGTAATAGACAAGACCTACTCCTTGCTCAACGAAATGGACCCAACACCACATATTCAACGCCTAGGAATATACCTGACTAGGAAGAATCTTAAAACCCATGGATATATATGTCTCCGTAAGAGAATCAAGGGTGTGTACAGCGGCCGAAAGGCAGCAGTGAAAATCCGATAAATCCCATTATCAAAATAAATTTCGAAAACAAAACACAAAGACAGTGAAATAGAGAGCAATTCTTAAATAATTCACTCAGGGCATGTGATGCAACCGGGATTGACCACATCTACACCCAGAGCTGGTTGAGACATAAGGCTGGACACTTCAGGCTGATAGCATTGGTGAGTTTAGGTGAGCAAATGCACACCCTTTGAAGTCATACTGTATGGTACCTATTCCATGGGTCCCAACTCTTCAGGTTCAAGGGATTCTTCCTCCAGCTAAAACATGCATGTGAAACCCACAGTATGGTCCACCGTGTTATGGGGAAATGATTTAAAATGCATCTCAGTTTTCGTATCCTGGTCCTCGGGTTCACCATTCCAGATGATTTACTAACAGTCTCCCTGCTTGGAGAGTCAGTGCCTTTAACCTCCTGTTTGGCACAGCTTGCAATTTCTGTGCAAGATGAACAGGAATAGGGAGAACCAATGAGAGACTAGCTGTAGGTGTCTGCACGGGCAAATGTAACGCTCATTTCCCACCAGGAAGAGGAATTTACCAAAGGCTCAGCATGCCCTGCCCGAAACAGATTAGGGCCTGAAGCAATCCTGCGGTTTTGTGCCCAGTTCACAAGAAAGCGAGTTGAAGAAAGGAGCTCAGGGGCACTGTAATTCACAAACCTGCAGAGTTATAAATGACAGCTATCCTCCAAAAATATATTGAAGTAAGCCTGCGAAGGGGACTTGAAAGCGGGGCAGAATTTCAGGAAAACGATTGCAGGGGGTAGACTGGAATTGCCCTGAAAGCATAGGAAAAGAGGCAGAACGTAGACAATGATGCACTTGGCCAAAAAGGGCGTATGCGTTTTTTCCTGAATATATTCAGGAAAAAACGCATACGCCCTTTTTGGCCAACCAAGCAAGCCTGTAAAGGAAATCTGCACTACAATGAAGTCTCACTGCCCCCCGGGCAAGAGGGCCATCTGAAAAAAGTGTAAAATCCAGAAAGGTAGGACAGGATATGGAGAACAGGGAGCCTTGTTATGCTGATTGGCAGGATGTAAATTGCCAGCAGCCAGCCTGGAGAAGTGTATGGTGTTTCCTGAAACACATAAGAAACAAAGCAACACAGTCTATGGCACTTCCACTTATGGTCCTATAGCTTACGGAAATTAAAATCAAAAACAGACAGCCACCCCAATATTTGGGACGGCTGTGTTCACAAGAAGCTCGTCTACAGTAACAGGTAAATATCCCAGAAAGCAAAATATGGATAAAGAAGTTGTGGCACGTACGTACAATGCAATATCACTCAGCAATGAAATCTGTGTCATCAGGCCCGTAGCGGCATAGTGAGTGGATGCAGGTACGGTGATTCTACGTGAACTACGTCACACAGAAAAAGAAACATCATAAGATATCACTAATACACGGAATGTAAACTTGACTACACATGAACTGAATTACAAAACAGAACAGGGTCTCAAATTTAGAAAACCAACTAGTGCTTGCTTATGGGGAAAGGTGCGTTGGGGTGCTTCATAAAACCAGAGACTGAAATTAGCACAGATAACTTTCCATAAGCCAAATATGTAATAGACAAGACCTACTCCTTGCTCAACGAAATGGACCCAACACCACATATTCAACGCCTAGGAATATACCTGACTAGGAAGAATCTTAAAACCCATGGATATATATGTCTCCGTAAGAGAATCAAGCGTGTGTACAGCGGCATAAACGCAGCAGTGAAAATCCGATAAATCCCATTATCAAAATAAATTTCAAAAAAAAACATAAAGACAGTGAAATAGAGAGCAATTCTTAAATAATTCACTCAGGGCATGTGATGCAACCGGGATTTAACACATCTACACCCAGAGCTGGTTGAGACATAAGGCTGGACACTTCAGGCTGATAGCATTGTTGAGTTTCGGTGAGCAAATGCAGACCCTTTGAAGTCATACTGTATGGTACCTATTCCATGGGTCCCAACTCTTCAGGTTCAAGGGATTCTTCCTCCAGCTAAAACATGCATGTGAAACCCACAGTATGGTCCACCGTGTTATGGGGAAATGATTTAAAATGCATCTCAGTTTTCGTATCCTGGTCCTCGGGTTCACCATTCCAGATGATTTACTAACAGTCTCCCTGCTTGGAGAGTCAGTGCCTTTAACCTCCTGTTTGGCACAGCTTGCAATTTCTGTGCAAGATGAACAGGAATAGGGAGAACCAATGAGAGACTAGCTGTAGGTGTCTGCACGGGCAAATATAACGCTCATTTCCCACCAGGAAGAGGAATTTACCAAAGGCTCAGCATGCCCTGCCCGAAACAGATTAGGGCCTGAAGCAATCCTGCGGTTTTGTGCCCAGTTCACAAGAAAGCGAGTTGAAGAAAGGAGCTCAGGGGCACTGTAATTCACAAACCTGCAGAGTTATAAATGACAGCTATCCTCCAAAAATATATTGAAGTAAGCCTGCGAAGGGGACTTGAAAGCGGGGCAGAATTTCAGGAAAACGATTGCAGGGGGTAGACTGGAATTGCCCTGAAAGCATAGGAAAAGAGGCAGAACGTCGACAATGATGCACTTGGCCAAAAAGGGCGTATGCGTTTTTTCCTGAATATATTCAGGAAAAAACGCATACGCCCTTTTTGGCCAACCAAGCAAGCCTGTAAAGGAAATCTGCACTACAATGAAGTCTCACTGCCCCCCGGGCAAGAGGGCCATCTGAAAAAAGTGTAAAATCCAGAAAGGTAGGACAGGATATGGAGAACAGGGAGCCTTGTTATGCTGATTGGCAGGATGTAAATTGCCAGCAGCCAGCCTGGAGAAGTGTATGGTGTTTCCTGAAACACATAAGAAACAAAGCAACACAGTCTATGGCACTTCCACTTATGGTCCTATAGCTTACGGAAATTAAAATCAAAAACAGACAGCCACCCCAATATTTGGGACGGCTGTGTTCACAAGAAGCTCGTCTACAGTAACAGGTAAATATCCCAGAAAGCAAAATATGGATAAAGAAGTTGTGGCACGTACGTACAATGCAATATCACTCAGCAATGAAATCTGTGTCATCAGGCCCGTAGCGGCATAGTGAGTGGATGCAGGTACGGTGATTCTACGTGAACTACGTCACACAGAAAAAGAAACATCATAAGATATCACTAATACACGGAATGTAAACTTGACTACACATGAACTGAATTACAAAACAGAACAGGGTCTCAAATTTAGAAAACCAACTAGTGCTTGCTTATGGGGAAAGGTGCGTTGGGGTGCTTCATAAAACCAGAGACTGAAATTAGCACAGATAACTTTCCATAAGCCAAATATGTAATAGACAAGACCTACTCCTTGCTCAACGAAATGGACCCAACACCACATATTCAACGCCTAGGAATATACCTGACTAGGAAGAATCTTAAAACCCATGGATATATATGTCTCCGTAAGAGAATCAAGCGTGTGTACAGCGGCATAAACGCAGCAGTGAAAATCCGATAAATCCCATTATCAAAATAAATTTCAAAAAAAAATCATAAAGACAGTGAAATAGAGAGCAATTCTTAAATAATTCACTCAGGGCATGTGATGCAACCGGGATTTAACACATCTACACCCAGAGCTGGTTGAGACATAAGGCTGGACACTTCAGGCTGATAGCATTGGTGAGTTTCGGTGAGCAAATGCAGACCCTTTGAAGTCATACTGCATGGTACCCATTCCATGGGTCCCAACTCTCCAGGTTCAAGGGATTCTTCCTCCAGCTAAAACATGCATGGGAAACCAAGAGTATCGTCCACCATGTGATTGGGAAATGATTTAAAATGCATCTCAGTTTTCGTATCCTGGTCCTCGGGTTCACCATTCCAGATGCTTTACTAACACTCTCCCCGCTTGGAGAGTCAGTGCCTTTAACCTCCTCTTTGGCACAGCTTGCAATTTCTGTGCAAAATGAACAGGAATAGGGAGAACCAATGAGAGACTAGCTGTAGGTGTCTGCACGGGCAAATGTAACGCTCATTGCCCACCAGGAAGAGGAATTAACCAAAGGCTCAGCGTGCCCTGCCGGAAACAGATTAGGGCCTGAAGCAATCCTGCGGTTTTGTGCCCAGCTCACAAGAAAGCGAGTTGAAGAAAGGAGCTCAGGGGCACTGTAATTCACAAACCTGCAGAGTTATAAATGACAGCTATCCTCCAAAAATATATTGAAGTAAGCCTGCGAAGGGGAGTTGAAAGCGGGGCAGAATTTCAGGAAAACGATTGCAGGGGGTAGACTGGAATTGCCCTGAAAGCATAGGAAAAGAGGCAGAACGTCGACAATGATGCACTTGGCCAAAAAGGGCGTATGTGTTTTTTCCTGAATATATTCAGGAAAAAACGCATACGCCCTTTTTGGCCAACCAAGCAAGCCTGTAAATGAAATCTGCACTACAATGAAGTCTCACTGCCCCCCTGGCAAAAGGGCCATCTGAAAAAAGTGTAAAATCCAGAAAGGTAGGACAGGATATGGAGAACAGGGAGCCTTGTTATGCTGATTGGCAGGATGTAAATTGCCAGCAGCCACCCTGGAGAAGTGTATGGTGTTTCCTGCAACACGAAAGAAACAAAGCAACACAGCCTATGGCACTTCCACTTATGGTCCTATAGCTTACGGAAATTAAAATCAAAAACAGACAGCCACCCCAATATTTGAGACGGCTGTGTTCACAAGAAGCTCGTCTACAGTATCAGGTAAATATCCCAGAAAGCAAAAAATGGATAAAGAACTTGTGGCACGTACGTACAATGCAATATCACTCAGCAATGAAATCTGTGTCATCAGGCCCATAGCGGCATAGTGAGTGGATGCAGGTACGGTGATTCTACGTGAACTACGTCACACAGAAAAAGAAACATCATAAGATATCACGAATACACGGAATGTAAACTTGACTACACATGAACTGAATTACAAAATAGAAAAGGGTCTCAAATTTAGAAAACCAACTAGTGCTTGCTTATGGGGAAAGGTGCCTTGGGGTGCTGCATAAAACCAGAGACTGAAATTAGCACAGATAACTTTCCATAAGCCCAATATGTAATAGACAAGACCTACTCCTTGCTCAACGAAATGGACCCAACACCACATATTCAACGCCTAGGAATATACCTGACTAGGAAGAATCTTAAAACCCATGGATATATATGTCTCCGTAAGAGAATCAAGGGTGTGTACAGCGGCCGAAAGGCAGCAGTGAAAATCCGATAAATCCCATTATCAAAATAAATTTCGAAAACAAAACACAAAGACAGTGAAATAGAGAGCAATTCTTAAATAATTCACTCAGGGCATGTGATGCAACCGGGATTGACCACATCTACACCCAGAGCTGGTTGAGACATAAGGCTGGACACTTCAGGCTGATAGCATTGGTGAGTTTAGGTGAGCAAATGCACACCCTTTGAAGTCATACTGTATGGTACCTATTCCATGGGTCCCAACTCTTCAGGTTCAAGGGATTCTTCCTCCAGCTAAAACATGCATGTGAAACCCACAGTATGGTCCACCGTGTTATGGGGAAATGATTTAAAATGCATCTCAGTTTTCGTATCCTGGTCCTCGGGTTCACCATTCCAGATGATTTACTAACAGTCTCCCTGCTTGGAGAGTCAGTGCCTTTAACCTCCTGTTTGGCACAGCTTGCAATTTCTGTGCAAGATGAACAGGAATAGGGAGAACCAATGAGAGACTAGCTGTAGGTGTCTGCACGGGCAAATGTAACGCTCATTTCCCACCAGGAAGAGGAATTTACCAAAGGCTCAGCATGCCCTGCCCGAAACAGATTAGGGCCTGAAGAATTCCTGCGGTTTTGTGCCCAGTTCACAAGAAAGCGAGTTGAAGAAAGGAGCTCAGGGGCACTGTAATTCACAAACCTGCAGAGTTATAAATGACAGCTATCCTCCAAAAATATATTGAAGTAAGCCTGCGAAGGGGACTTGAAAGCGGGGCAGAATTTCAGGAAAACGATTGCAGGGGGTAGACTGGAATTGCCCTGAAAGCATAGGAAAAGAGGCAGAACGTCGACAATGATGCACTTGGCCAAAAAGGGCGTATGCGTTTTTTCCTGAATATATTCAGGAAAAAACGCATACGCCCTTTTTGGCCAACCAAGCAAGCCTGTAAAGGAAATCTGCACTACAATGAAGTCTCACTGCCCCCCGGGCAAGAGGGCCATCTGAAAAAAGTGTAAAATCCAGAAAGGTAGGACAGGATATGGAGAACAGGGAGCCTTGTTATGCTGATTGGCAGGATGTAAATTGCCAGCAGCCAGCCTGGAGAAGTGTATGGTGTTTCCTGAAACACATAAGAAACAAAGCAACACAGTCTATGGCACTTCCACTTATGGTCCTATAGCTTACGGAAATTAAAATCAAAAACAGACAGCCACCCCAATATTTGGGACGGCTGTGTTCACAAGAAGCTCGTCTACAGTATCAGGTAAATATCCCAGAAAGCAAAAAATGGATAAAGAAGTTGTGGCACGTACGTGCAATGCAGTATCACTCAGCAATGAAATCTGTGTCATCAGGCACGTAGCGGCATAGTGAGTGGATGCAGGTACGGTGATTCTACGTGAACTACGTCACACAGAAAAAGAAACATCATAAGATATCACTAATACACGGAATGTAAACTTGACTACACATGAACTGAATTACAAAACAGAACAGGGTCTCAAATTTAGAAAACCAACTAGTACTTGCTTATGGGGAAAGGTGCGTTGGGGTGCTTCATAAAACCAGAGACTGAAATTAGCACAGATAACTTTCCATAAGCCAAATATGTAATAGACAAGACCTACTCCTTGCTCAACGAAATGGACCCAACACCACATATTCAACGCCTAGGAATATACCTGACTAGGAAGAATCTTAAAACCCATGGATATATATGTCTCCGTAAGAGAATCAAGCGTGTGTACAGCGGCATAAACGCAGCAGTGAAAATCCGATAAATCCCATTATCAAAATAAATTTCAAAAAAAAATCATAAAGACAGTGAAATAGAGAGCAATTCTTAAATAATTCACTCAGGGCATGTGATGCAACCGGGATTTAACACATCTACACCCAGAGCTGGTTGAGACATAAGGCTGGACACTTCAGGCTGATAGCATTGGTGAGTTTCGGTGAGCAAATGCAGACCCTTTGAAGTCATACTGCATGGTACCCATTCCATGGGTCCCAACTCTCCAGGTTCAAGGGATTCTTCCTCCAGCTAAAACATGCATGGGAAACCAAGAGTATCGTCCACCATGTGATTGGGAAATGATTTAAAATGCATCTCAGTTTTCGTATCCTGGTCCTCGGGTTCACCATTCCAGATGCTTTACTAACACTCTCCCCGCTTGGAGAGTCAGTGCCTTTAACCTCCTCTTTGGCACAGCTTGCAATTTCTGTGCAAAATGAACAGGAATAGGGAGAACCAATGAGAGACTAGCTGTAGGTGTCTGCACGGGCAAATGTAACGCTCATTGCCCACCAGGAAGAGGAATTAACCAAAGGCTCAGCGTGCCCTGCCGGAAACAGATTAGGGCCTGAAGCAATCCTGCGGTTTTGTGCCCAGCTCACAAGAAAGCGAGTTGAAGAAAGGAGCTCAGGGGCACTGTAATTCACAAACCTGCAGAGTTATAAATGACAGCTATCCTCCAAAAATATATTGAAGTAAGCCTGCGAAGGGGAGTTGAAAGCGGGGCAGAATTTCAGGAAAAGGATTGCAGGGGGTAAACTGGAATTGCCCTGAAAGCATAGGAAAAGAGGCAGAACGTCGACAATGATGCACTTGGCCAAAAAGGGTGTATGTGTTTTTTCCTGAATATATTCAGGAAAAAACGCATACGCCCTTTTTGGCCAACCAAGCAAGCCTGTAAATGAAATCTGCACTACAATGAAGTCTCACTGCCCCCCTGGCAAAAGGGCCATCTGAAAAAAGTGTAAAATCCAGAAAGGTAGGACAGGATATGGAGAACAGGGAGCCTTGTTATGCTGATTGGCAGGATGTAAATTGCCAGCAGCCACCCTGGAGAAGTGTATGGTGTTTCCTGAAACACGTAAGAAACAAAGCAACACAGCCTATGGCACTTCCACTTATGGTCCTATAGCTTACGGAAATTAAAATCAAAAACAGACAGCCACCCCAATATTTGGGACGGCTCTGTTCACAAGAAGCTCGTCTACAGTATCAGGTAAATATCCCAGAAAGCAAAAAATGGATAAAGAAGTTGTGGCACGTACGTACAATGCAATATCACTCAGCAATGAAATCTGTGTCATCAGGCCCGTAGCGGCATAGTGAGTGGATGCAGGTACGGTGATTCTACGTGAACTACGTCACACAGAAAAAGAAACATCATAAGATATCACTAATACACGGAATGTAAACTTGACTACACATGAACTGAATTACAAAACAGAACAGGGTCTCAAATTTAGAAAACCAACTAGTGCTTGCTTATGGGGAAAGGTGCGTTGGGGTGCTGCATAAAACCAGAGACTGAAATTAGCACAGATAACATTCCATAAGCCAAATATGTAATAGACAAGACCTACTCCTTGCTCAACGAAATGGACTCAACACCACATATTCAACGCCTAGGAATATACCTGACTAGGAAGAATCTTAAAACCCATGGATTTATATGTCTCCGTAAGAGAATCAAGCGTGTGTACAGCGGCATAAACGCAGCAGTGAAAATCCGATAAATCGCACTTTCAAAATAAATTTCAAAAACAAAACACAAAGACAGTGAAATAGAGAGCAATTCTTAAATAATTCACTCAGGGCATGTGATGCAACCGGGATTGACCACATCTACACCCAGAGCTGGTTGAGACATAAGGCTGGACACTTCAGGCTGATAACATTGGTGAGTTTCGGTGAGCAAATGCAGACCCTTTGAAGTCATACTGCATGGTACCCATTCCATGGGTCCCAACTCTCCAGGTTCAAGGGATTCTTCCTCCAGCTAAAACATGCATGGGAAACCCAGAGTATCGTCCACCGTGTGATTGGGAAACGATTTAAAATGCATCTCAGTTTTCGTATCCTGGTCCTCGGGTTCACCATTCCAGATGCTTTACTAACAGTCTCCCCGCTTGGAGAGTCAGTGCCTTTAACCTCCTGTTTGGCACTGCTTGCAATTTCTGTGCAAGATGAACAGGAATAGGGAGAACCAATGAGAAACTACCTCTAGGTGTCTGCACGGGCAAATGTAACCCTCATTGCCCACCAGGAAGAGGAATTAAACAAAGGCTCAGTGTGCCCTGCTGGAAACAGATTAGGGCCTGAAGCAATCCTGCGGTTTTGTGCCCAGCTCAAAAGAAAGCGAGTTGAAGAACGGAGCTCAGGGGCACTGTAATTCACAAACCTGCAGAGTTATAATTGACAGCTATCCTCCAAAAATATATTGAAGTAAGCCTGCGAAGGGGACTTGAAAGCGGGGCAGAATTTCAGGAAAACGATTGCAGGGGGTAGACTGGAATTGCACTGAAAGCATAGGAAAAGAGGCACAACGTCGACAATGATGCACTTGGCCAAAAATGGTGTATGCGTTTTTTCCTGAATATATTCAGGAAAAAACGCATACGCCCTTTTTGGCAAACCAAGCAAGCCTGTAAAGGAAATCTGCAAAAAAATGAAGTCTCACTGCCCACCGGGCAAAAGGGCCGTCTGAAAAAAGTGTAAAATCCAGAAAGGTAGGACAGGATATGGAGAACAGGGAGCCTTGTTATGCTGATTGGCAGGATGTAAATTGCCAGCAGCCACCCTGGAGAAGTGTATGGTGTTTCCTGAAACACGTAAGAAACAAAGCAACACAGCCTATGGCACTTCCACTTATGGTCCTATAGCTTACGGAAATTAAAATCAAAAACAGACAGCCACCCCAATATTTGGGACGGCTGTGTTCACAAGAAGCTCGTCTACAGTATCAGGTAAATATCCCAGAAAGCAAAAAATGGATAAAGAAGTTGTGGCACGTACGTACAATGCAATATCACTCAGCAATGAAATCTGTGTCATCAGGCCCGTAGCGGCATAGTGAGTGGATGCAGGTACGGTGATTCTACGTGAACTACGTCACACAGAAAAAGAAACATCATAAGATATCACTAATACACGGAATGTAAACTTGACTACACATGAACTGAATTACAAAACAGAACAGGGTCTCAAATTTAGAAAACCAACTAGTGCTTGCTTATGGGGAAAGGTGCGTTGGGGTGCTTCATAAAACCAGAGACTGAAATTAGCACAGATAACTTTCCATAAGCCAAATATGTAATAGACAAGACCTACTCCTTGCTCAACGAAATGGACCCAACACCACATATTCAACGCCTAGGAATATACCTGACTAGGAAGAATCTTAAAACCCATGGATATATATGTCTCCGTAAGAGAATCAAGCGTGTGTACAGCGGAATAAACGCAGCAGTGAAAATCCGATAAATCCCATTATCAAAATAAATTTCGAAAACAAAACACAAAGACAGTGAAATAGAGAGCAATTCTTAAATAATTCACTCAGGGCATGTGATGCAACCGGGATTTAACACATCTACACCCAGAGCTGGTTGAGATATAAGGCTGGACACTTCAGGCTGATAGCATTGGTGAGTTTCGGTGAGCAAATGCAGACCCTTTGAAGTCATACTGCATGGTACCCATTCCATGGGTCCCAACTCTCCAGGTTCAAGGGATTCTTCCTCCAGCTAAAACATGCATGGGAAACCAAGAGTATCGTCCACCATGTGATTGGGAAATGATTTAAAATGCATCTCAGTTTTCGTATCCTGGTCCTCGGGTTCACCATTCCAGATGCTTTACTAACACTCTCCCCGCTTGGAGAGTCAGTGCCTTTAACCTCCTCTTTGGCACAGCTTGCAATTTCTGTGCAAAATGAACAGGAATAGGGAGAACCAATGAGAGACTAGCTGTAGGTGTCTGCACGGGCAAATGTAACGCTCATTGCCCACCAGGAAGAGGAATTAAACAAAGGCTCAGTGTGCCCTGCTGGAAACAGATTAGGGCCTGAAGCAATCCTGCGGTTTTGTGCCCAGCTCACAAGAAAGCGAGTTGAAGAAAGGAGCTCAGGGGCACTGTAATTCACAAACCTGCAGAGTTATAAATGACAGCTTTCCTCCAAAAATATATTGAAGTAAGCCTGCGAAGGGGACTTGAAAGCGGGGCAGAATTTCAGGAAAACGATTGCAGGGGGTAGACTGGAATTGCCCTGAAAGCATAGGAAAAGAGGCAGAACGTCGACAATGATGCACTTGGCCAAAAAGGGCGTATGCGTTTTTTCCTGAATATATTCAGGAAAAAACGCATACGCCCTTTTTGGCCAACCAAGCAAGCCTGTAAATGAAATCTGCACTACAATGAAGTCTCACTGCCCCCCTGGCAAAAGGGCCATCTGAAAAAAGTGTAAAATCCAGAAAGGTAGGACAGGATATGGAGAACAGGGAGCCTTGTTATGCTGATTGGCAGGATGTAAATTGCCAGCAACCACCCTGGAGAAGTGTATGGTGTTTCCTGAAACACGAAAGAAACAAAGCAACACAGCCTATGGCACTTCCACTTATGGTCCTATAGCTTACGGAAATTAAAATCAAAAACAGACAGCCACCCCAATATTTGAGACGGCTGTGTTCACAAGAAGCTCGTCTACAGTATCAGGTAAATATCCCAGAAAGCAAAAAATGGATAAAGAACTTGTGGCACGTACGTACAATGCAATATCACTCAGCAATGAAATCTGTGTCATCAGGCCCATAGCGGCATAGTGAGTGGATGCAGGTACGGTGATTCTACGTGAACTACGTCACACAGAAAAAGAATCATCATAAGATATCACGAATACACGGAATGTAAACTTGACTACACATGAACTGAATTACAAAATAGAAAAGGGTCTCAAATTTAGAAAACCAACTAGTGCTTGCTTATGGGGAAAGGTGCCTTGGGGTGCTGCATAAAACCAGAGACTGAAATTAGCACAGATAACTTTCCATAAGCCCAATATGTAATAGACAAGACCTACTCCTTGCTCAACGAAATGGACCCAACACCACATATTCAACGCCTAGGAATATACCTGACTAGGAAGAATCTTAAAACCCATGGATATATATGTCTCCGTAAGAGAATCAAGGGTGTGTACAGCGGCCGAAAGGCAGCAGTGAAAATCCGATAAATCCCATTATCAAAATAAATTTCGAAAACAAAACACAAAGACAGTGAAATAGAGAGCAATTCTTAAATAATTCACTCAGGGCATGTGATGCAACCGGGATTGACCACATCTACACCCAGAGCTGGTTGAGACATAAGGCTGGACACTTCAGGCTGATAGCATTGGTGAGTTTAGGTGAGCAAATGCACACCCTTTGAAGTCATACTGTATGGTACCTATTCCATGGGTCCCAACTCTTCAGGTTCAAGGGATTCTTCCTCCAGCTAAAACATGCATGTGAAACCCACAGTATGGTCCACCGTGTTATGGGGAAATGATTTAAAATGCATCTCAGTTTTCGTATCCTGGTCCTCGGGTTCACCATTCCAGATGATTTACTAACAGTCTCCCTGCTTGGAGAGTCAGTGCCTTTAACCTCCTGTTTGGCACAGCTTGCAATTTCTGTGCAAGATGAACAGGAATAGGGAGAACCAATGAGAGACTAGCTGTAGGTGTCTGCACGGGCAAATGTAACGCTCATTTCCCACCAGGAAGAGGAATTTACCAAAGGCTCAGCATGCCCTGCCCGAAACAGATTAGGGCCTGAAGCAATCCTGCGGTTTTGTGCCCAGTTCACAAGAAAGCGAGTTGAAGAAAGGAGCTCAGGGGCACTGTAATTCACAAACCTGCAGAGTTATAAATGACAGCTATCCTCCAAAAATATATTGAAGTAAGCCTGCGAAGGGGACTTGAAAGCGGGGCAGAATTTCAGGAAAACGATTGCAGGGGGTAGACTGGAATTGCCCTGAAAGCATAGGAAAAGAGGCAGAACGTCGACAATGATGCACTTGGCCAAAAAGGGCGTATGCGTTTTTTCCTGAATATATTCAGGAAAAAACGCATACGCCCTTTTTGGCCAACCAAGCAAGCCTGTAAAGGAAATCTGCACTACAATGAAGTCTCACTGCCCCCCGGGCAAGAGGGCCATCTGAAAAAAGTGTAAAATCCAGAAAGGTAGGACAGGATATGGAGAACAGGGAGCCTTGTTATGCTGATTGGCAGGATGTAAATTGCCAGCAGCCAGCCTGGAGAAGTGTATGGTGTTTCCTGAAACACATAAGAAACAAAGCAACACAGTCTATGGCACTTCCACTTATGGTCCTATAGCTTACGGAAATTAAAATCAAAAACAGACAGCCACCCCAATATTTGGGACGGCTGTGTTCACAAGAAGCTCGTCTACAGTAACAGGTAAATATCCCAGAAAGCAAAATATGGATAAAGAAGTTGTGGCACGTACGTACAATGCAATATCACTCAGCAATGAAATCTGTGTCATCAGGCCCGTAGCGGCATAGTGAGTGGATGCAGGTACGGTGATTCTACGTGAACTACGTCACACAGAAAAAGAAACATCATAAGATATCACTAATACACGGAATGTAAACTTGACTACACATGAACTGAATTACAAAACAGAACAGGGTCTCAAATTTAGAAAACCAACTAGTGCTTGCTTATGGGGAAAGGTGCGTTGGGGTGCTTCATAAAACCAGAGACTGAAATTAGCACAGATAACTTTCCATAAGCCAAATATGTAATAGACAAGACCTACTCCTTGCTCAACGAAATGGACCCAACACCACATATTCAACGCCTAGGAATATACCTGACTAGGAAGAATCTTAAAACCCATGGATATATATGTCTCCGTAAGAGAATCAAGCGTGTGTACAGCGGCATAAACGCAGCAGTGAAAATCCGATAAATCCCATTATCAAAATAAATTTCAAAAAAAAATCATAAAGACCGTGAAATAGAGAGCAATTCTTAAATAATTCACTCAGGGCATGTGATGCAACCGGGATTTAACACATCTACACCCAGAGCTGGTTGAGACATAAGGCTGGACACTTCAGGCTGATAGCATTGGTGAGTTTCGGTGAGCAAATGCAGACCCTTTGAAGTCATACTGCATGGTACCCATTCCATGGGTCCCAACTCTCCAGGTTCAAGGGATTCTTCCTCCAGCTAAAACATGCATGGGAAACCAAGAGTATCGTCCACCATGTGATTGGGAAATGATTTAAAATGCATCTCAGTTTTCGTATCCTGGTCCTCGGGTTCACCATTCCAGATGCTTTACTAACACTCTCCCCGCTTGGAGAGTCAGTGCCTTTAACCTCCTCTTTGGCACAGCTTGCAATTTCTGTGCAAAATGAACAGGAATAGGGAGAACCAATGAGAGACTAGCTGTAGGTGTCTGCACGGGCAAATGTAACGCTCATTGCCCACCAGGAAGAGGAATTAACCAAAGGCTCAGCGTGCCCTGCCGGAAACAGATTAGGGCCTGAAGCAATCCTGCGGTTTTGTGCCCAGCTCACAAGAAAGCGAGTTGAAGAAAGGAGCTCAGGGGCACTGTAATTCACAAACCTGCAGAGTTATAAATGACAGCTTTCCTCCAAAAATATATTGAAGTAAGCCTGCGAAGGGGACTTGAAAGCGGGGCAGAATTTCAGGAAAACGATTGCAGGGGGTAGACTGGAATTGCCCTGAAAGCATAGGAAAAGAGGCAGAACGTCGACAATGATGCACTTGGCCAAAAAGGGCGTATGCGTTTTTTCCTGAATATATTCAGGAAAAAACGCATACGCCCTTTTTGGCCAACCAAGCAAGCCTGTAAATGAAATCTGCACTACAATGAAGTCTCACTGCCCCCCTGGCAAAAGGGCCATCTGAAAAAAGTGTAAAATCCAGAAAGGTAGGACAGGATATGGAGAACAGGGAGCCTTGTTATGCTGATTGGCAGGATGTAAATTGCCAGCAGCCACCCTGGAGAAGTGTATGGTGTTTCCTGAAACACGAAAGAAACAAAGCAACACAGCCTATGGCACTTCCACTTATGGTCCTACAGCTTACGGAAATTAAAATCAAAAACAGACAGCCACCCCAATATTTGAGACGGCTGTGTTCACAAGAAGCTCGTCTACAGTATCAGGTAAATATCCCAGAAAGCAAAAAATGGATAAAGAACTTGTGGCACGTACGTACAATGCAATATCACTCAGCAATGAAATCTGTGTCATCAGGCCCATAGCGGCATAGTGAGTGGATGCAGGTACGGTGATTCTACGTGAACTACGTCACACAGAAAAAGAAACATCATAAGATATCACGAATACACGGAATGTAAACTTGACTACACATGAACTGAATTACAAAATAGAAAAGGGTCTCAAATTTAGAAAACCAACTAGTGCTTGCTTATGGGGAAAGGTGCCTTGGGGTGCTGCATAAAACCAGAGACTGAAATTAGCACAGATAACTTTCCATAAGCCCAATATGTAATAGACAAGACCTACTCCTTGCTCAACGAAATGGACCCAACACCACATATTCAACGCCTAGGAATATACCTGACTAGGAAGAATCTTAAAACCCATGGATATATATGTCTCCGTAAGAGAATCAAGGGTGTGTACAGCGGCCGAAAGGCAGCAGTGAAAATCCGATAAATCCCATTATCAAAATAAATTTCGAAAACAAAACACAAAGACAGTGAAATAGAGAGCAATTCTTAAATAATTCACTCAGGGCATGTGATGCAACCGGGATTGACCACATCTACACCCAGAGCTGGTTGAGACATAAGGCTGGACACTTCAGGCTGATAGCATTGGTGAGTTTAGGTGAGCAAATGCACACCCTTTGAAGTCATACTGTATGGTACCTATTCCATGGGTCCCAACTCTTCAGGTTCAAGGGATTCTTCCTCCAGCTAAAACATGCATGTGAAACCCACAGTATGGTCCACCGTGTTATGGGGAAATGATTTAAAATGCATCTCAGTTTTCGTATCCTGGTCCTCGGGTTCACCATTCCAGATGATTTACTAACAGTCTCCCTGCTTGGAGAGTCAGTGCCTTTAACCTCCTGTTTGGCACAGCTTGCAATTTCTGTGCAAGATGAACAGGAATAGGGAGAACCAATGAGAGACTAGCTGTAGGTGTCTGCACGGGCAAATGTAACGCTCATTTCCCACCAGGAAGAGGAATTTACCAAAGGCTCAGCATGCCCTGCCCGAAACAGATTAGGGCCTGAAGCAATCCTGCGGTTTTGTGCCCAGTTCACAAGAAAGCGAGTTGAAGAAAGGAGCTCAGGGGCACTGTAATTCACAAACCTGCAGAGTTATAAATGACAGCTATCCTCCAAAAATATATTGAAGTAAGCCTGCGAAGGGGACTTGAAAGCGGGGCAGAATTTCAGGAAAACGATTGCAGGGGGTAGACTGGAATTGCCCTGAAAGCATAGGAAAAGAGGCAGAACGTCGACAATGATGCACTTGGCCAAAAAGGGCGTATGCGTTTTTTCCTGAATATATTCAGGAAAAAACGCATACGCCCTTTTTGGCCAACCAAGCAAGCCTGTAAAGGAAATCTGCACTACAATGAAGTCTCACTGCCCCCCGGGCAAGAGGGCCATCTGAAAAAAGTGTAAAATCCAGAAAGGTAGGACAGGATATGGAGAACAGGGAGCCTTGTTATGCTGATTGGCAGGATGTAAATTGCCAGCAGCCAGCCTGGAGAAGTGTATGGTGTTTCCTGAAACACATAAGAAACAAAGCAACACAGTCTATGGCACTTCCACTTATGGTCCTATAGCTTACGGAAATTAAAATCAAAAACAGACAGCCACCCCAATATTTGGGACGGCTGTGTTCACAAGAAGCTCGTCTACAGTAACAGGTAAATATCCCAGAAAGCAAAATATGGATAAAGAAGTTGTGGCACGTACGTACAATGCAATATCACTCAGCAATGAAATCTGTGTCATCAGGCCCGTAGCGGCATAGTGAGTGGATGCAGGTACGGTGATTCTACGTGAACTACGTAACACAGAAAAAGAAACATCATAAGATATCACTAATACACGGAATGTAAACTTGACTACACATGAACTGAATTACAAAACAGAACAGGGTCTCAAATTTAGAAAACCAACTAGTGCTTGCTTATGGGGAAAGGTGCATTGGGGTGCTTCATAAAACCAGAGACTGAAATTAGCACAGATAACTTTCCATAAGCCCAATATGTAATAGACAAGACCTACTCCTTGCTCAACGAAATGGACCCAACACCACATATTCAACGCCTAGGAATATACCTGACAAGGAAGAATCTTAAAACCCATGGATATATATGTCTCCGTAAGAGAATCAAGCGTGTGTACAGCGGCATAAACGCAGCAGTGAAAATCCGATAAATCCCATTATCAAAATAAATTTCAAAAAAAAATCATAAAGACAGTGAAATAGAGAGCAATTCTTAAATAATTCACTCAGGGCATGTGATGCAACCGGGATTTAACACATCTACACCCAGAGCTGGTTGAGACATAAGGCTGGACACTTCAGGCTGATAGCATTGGTGAGTTTCGGTGAGCAAATGCAGACCCTTTGAAGTCATACTGCATGGTACCCATTCCATGGGTCCCAACTCTCCAGGTTCAAGGGATTCTTCCTCCAGCTAAAACATGCATGGGAAACCAAGAGTATCGTCCACCATGTGATTGGGAAATGATTTAAAATGCATCTCAGTTTTCGTATCCTGGTCCTCGGGTTCACCATTCCAGATGCTTTACTAACACTCTCCCCGCTTGGAGAGTCAGTGCCTTTAACCTCCTCTTTGGCACAGCTTGCAATTTCTGTGCAAAATGAACAGGAATAGGGAGAACCAATGAGAGACTAGCTGTAGGTGTCTGCACGGGCAAATGTAACGCTCATTGCCCACCAGGAAGAGGAATTAAACAAAGGCTCAGTGTGCCCTGCTGGAAACAGATTAGGGCCTGAAGCAATCCTGCGGTTTTGTGCCCATCTCACAAGAAAGCGAGTTGAAGAAAGGAGCTCAGGGGCACTGTAATTCACAAACCTGCAGAGTTATAAATGACAGCTTTCCTCCAAAAATATATTGAAGTAAGCCTGCGAAGGGGACTTGAAAGCGGGGCAGAATTTCAGGAAAACGATTGCAGGGGGTAGACTGGAATTGCCCTGAAAGCATAGGAAAAGAGGCAGAACGTCGACAATGATGCACTTGGCCAAAAAGGGCGTATGCGTTTTTTCCTGAATATATTCAGGAAAAAACGCATACGCCCTTTTTGGCCAACCAAGCAAGCCTGTAAATGAAATCTGCACTACAATGAAGTCTCACTGCCCCCCTGGCAAAAGGGCCATCTGAAAAAAGTGTAAAATCCAGAAAGGTAGGACAGGATATGGAGAACAGGGAGCCTTGTTATGCTGATTGGCAGGATGTAAATTGCCAGCAACCACCCTGGAGAAGTGTATGGTGTTTCCTGAAACACGAAAGAAACAAAGCAACACAGCCTATGGCACTTCCACTTATGGTCCTATAGCTTACGGAAATTAAAATCAAAAACAGACAGCCACCCCAATATTTGAGACGGCTGTGTTCACAAGAAGCTCGTCTACAGTATCAGGTAAATATCCCAGAAAGCAAAAAATGGATAAAGAACTTGTGGCACGTACGTACAATGCAATATCACTCAGCAATGAAATCTGTGTCATCAGGCCCATAGCGGCATAGTGAGTGGATGCAGGTACGGTGATTCTACGTGAACTACGTCACACAGAAAAAGAATCATCATAAGATATCACGAATACACGGAATGTAAACTTGACTACACATGAACTGAATTACAAAATAGAAAAGGGTCTCAAATTTAGAAAACCAACTAGTGCTTGCTTATGGGGAAAGGTGCCTTGGGGTGCTGCATAAAACCAGAGACTGAAATTAGCACAGATAACTTTCCATAAGCCCAATATGTAATAGACAAGACCTACTCCTTGCTCAACGAAATGGACCCAACACCACATATTCAACGCCTAGGAATATACCTGACTAGGAAGAATCTTAAAACCCATGGATATATATGTCTCCGTAAGAGAATCAAGGGTGTGTACAGCGGCCGAAAGGCAGCAGTGAAAATCCGATAAATCCCATTATCAAAATAAATTTCGAAAACAAAACACAAAGACAGTGAAATAGAGAGCAATTCTTAAATAATTCACTCAGGGCATGTGATGCAACCGGGATTGACCACATCTACACCCAGAGCTGGTTGAGACATAAGGCTGGACACTTCAGGCTGATAGCATTGGTGAGTTTAGGTGAGCAAATGCACACCCTTTGAAGTCATACTGTATGGTACCTATTCCATGGGTCCCAACTCTTCAGGTTCAAGGGATTCTTCCTCCAGCTAAAACATGCATGTGAAACCCACAGTATGGTCCACCGTGTTATGGGGAAATGATTTAAAATGCATCTCAGTTTTCGTATCCTGGTCCTCGGGTTCACCATTCCAGATGATTTACTAACAGTCTCCCTGCTTGGAGAGTCAGTGCCTTTAACCTCCTGTTTGGCACAGCTTGCAATTTCTGTGCAAGATGAACAGGAATAGGGAGAACCAATGAGAGACTAGCTGTAGGTGTCTGCACGGGCAAATGTAACGCTCATTTCCCACCAGGAAGAGGAATTTACCAAAGGCTCAGCATGCCCTGCCCGAAACAGATTAGGGCCTGAAGCAATCCTGCGGTTTTGTGCCCAGTTCACAAGAAAGCGAGTTGAAGAAAGGAGCTCAGGGGCACTGTAATTCACAAACCTGCAGAGTTATAAATGACAGCTATCCTCCAAAAATATATTGAAGTAAGCCTGCGAAGGGGACTTGAAAGCGGGGCAGAATTTCTGGAAAACGATTGCAGGGGGTAGACTGGAATTGCCCTGAAAGCATAGGAAAAGAGGCAGAACGTCGACAATGATGCACTTGGCCAAAAAGGGCGTATGCGTTTTTTCCTGAATATATTCAGGAAAAAACGCATACGCCCTTTTTGGCCAACCAAGCAAGCCTGTAAAGGAAATCTGCACTACAATGAAGTCTCACTGCCCCCCGGGCAAGAGGGCCATCTGAAAAAAGTGTAAAATCCAGAAAGGTAGGACAGGATATGGAGAACAGGGAGCCTTGTTATGCTGATTGGCAGGATGTAAATTGCCAGCAGCCAGCCTGGAGAAGTGTATGGTGTTTCCTGAAACACATAAGAAACAAAGCAACACAGTCTATGGCACTTCCACTTATGGTCCTATAGCTTACGGAAATTAAAATCAAAAACAGACAGCCACCCCAATATTTGGGACGGCTGTGTTCACAAGAAGCTCGTCTACAGTAACAGGTAAATATCCCAGAAAGCAAAATATGGATAAAGAAGTTGTGGCACGTACGTACAATGCAATATCACTCAGCAATGAAATCTGTGTCATCAGGCCCGTAGCGGCATAGTGAGTGGATGCAGGTACGGTGATTCTACGTGAACTACGTCACACAGAAAAAGAAACATCATAAGATATCACTAATACACGGAATGTAAACTTGACTACACATGAACTGAATTACAAAACAGAACAGGGTCTCAAATTTAGAAAACCAACTAGTGCTTGCTTATGGGGAAAGGTGCGTTGGGGTGCTTCATAAAACCAGAGACTGAAATTAGCACAGATAACTTTCCATAAGCCAAATATGTAATAGACAAGACCTACTCCTTGCTCAACGAAATGGACCCAACACCACATATTCAACGCCTAGGAATATACCTGACTAGGAAGAATCTTAAAACCCATGGATATATATGTCTCCGTAAGAGAATCAAGCGTGTGTACAGCGGCATAAACGCAGCAGTGAAAATCCGATAAATCCCATTATCAAAATAAATTTCAAAAAAAAATCATAAAGACAGTGAAATAGAGAGCAATTCTTAAATAATTCACTCAGGGCATGTGATGCAACCGGGATTTAACACATCTACACCCAGAGCTGGTTGAGACATAAGGCTGGACACTTCAGGCTGATAGCATTGGTGAGTTTCGGTGAGCAAATGCAGACCCTTTGAAGTCATACTGCATGGTACCCATTCCATGGGTCCCAACTCTCCAGGTTCAAGGGATTCTTCCTCCAGCTAAAACATGCATGGGAAACCAAGATTATCGTCCACCATGTGATTGGGAAATGATTTAAAATGCATCTCAGTTTTCGTATCCTGGTCCTCGGGTTCACCATTCCAGATGCTTTACTAACACTCTCCCCGCTTGGAGAGTCAGTGCCTTTAACCTCCTCTTTGGCACAGCTTGCAATTTCTGTGCAAAATGAACAGGAATAGGGAGAACCAATGAGAGACTAGCTGTAGGTGTCTGCACGGGCAAATGTAACGCTCATTTCCCACCAGGAAGAGGAATTAACCAAATGCTCAGCATGCCCTGCCGGAAACAGATTAGGGCCTGAAGCAATCCTGCGGTTTTGTGCCCAGCTCACAAGAAAGCGAGTTGAAGAAAGGAGCTCAGGGGCACTGTAATTCACAAACCTGCAGAGTTATAAATGACAGCTATCCTCCAAAAATATATTGAAGTAAGCCTGCGAAGGGGAGTTGAAAGCGGGGCAGAATTTCAGGAAAACGATTGCAGGGGGTAGACTGGAATTGCCCTGAAAGCATAGGAAAAGAGGCAGAACGTCGACAATGATGCACTTGGCCAAAAAGTGCGTATGTGTTTTTTCCTGAATATATTCAGGAAAAAACGCATACGCCCTTTTTGGCCAACCAAGCAAGCCTGTAAATGAAATCTGCACTACAATGAAGTCTCACTGCCCCCCTGGCAAAAGGGCCATCTGAAAAAAGTGTAAAATCCAGAAAGGTAGGACAGGATATGGAGAACAGGGAGCCTTGTTATGCTGATTGGCAGGATGTAAATTGCCAGCAGCCACCCTGGAGAAGTGTATGGTGTTTCCTGAAACACGAAAGAAACAAAGCAACACAGCCTATGGCACTTCCACTTATGGTCCTATAGCTTACGGAAATTAACATCAAAAACAGACAGCCACCCCAATATTTGAGACGGCTGTGTTCACAAGAAGCTCGTCTACAGTATCAGGTAAATATCCCAGAAAGCAAAAAATGGATAAAGAACTTGTGGCACGTACGTACAATGCAATATCACTCAGCAATGAAATCTGTGTCATCAGGCCCATAGCGGCATAGTGAGTGGATGCAGGTACGGTGATTCTACGTGAACTACGTCACACAGAAAAAGAAACATCATAAGATATCACGAATACACGGAATGTATACTTGACTACACATGAACTGAATTACAAAATAGAAAAGGGTCTCAAATTTAGAAAACCAACTAGTGCTTGCTTATGGGGAAAGGTGCCTTGGGGTGCTGCATAAAACCAGAGACTGAAATTAGCACAGATAACTTTCCATAAGCCCAATATATAATAGACAAGACCTACTCCTTGCTCAACGAAATGGACCCAACACCACATATTCAACGCCTAGGAATATACCTGACTAGGAAGAATCTTAAAACCCATGGATATATATGTCTCCGTAAGAGAATCAAGGGTGTGTACAGCGGCCGAAAGGCAGCAGTGAAAATCCGATAAATCCCATTATCAAAATAAATTTCGAAAACAAAACACAAAGACAGTGAAATAGAGAGCAATTCTTAAATAATTCACTCAGGGCATGTGATGCAACCGGGATTGACCACATCTACACCCAGAGCTGGTTGAGACATAAGGCTGGACACTTCAGGCTGATAGCATTGGTGAGTTTAGGTGAGCAAATGCACACCCTTTGAAGTCATACTGTATGGTACCTATTCCATGGGTCCCAACTCTTCAGGTTCAAGGGATTCTTCCTCCAGCTAAAACATGCATGTGAAACCCACAGTATGGTCCACCGTGTTATGGGGAAATGATTTAAAATGCATCTCAGTTTTCGTATCCTGGTCCTCGGGTTCACCATTCCAGATGATTTACTAACAGTCTCCCTGCTTGGAGAGTCAGTGCCTTTAACCTCCTGTTTGGCACAGCTTGCAATTTCTGTGCAAGATGAACAGGAATAGGGAGAACCAATGAGAGACTAGCTGTAGGTGTCTGCACGGGCAAATGTAACGCTCATTTCCCACCAGGAAGAGGAATTTACCAAAGGCTCAGCATGCCCTGCCCGAAACAGATTAGGGCCTGAAGCAATCCTGCGGTTTTGTGCCCAGTTCACAAGAAAGCGAGTTGAAGAAAGGAGCTCAGGGGCACTGTAATTCACAAACCTGCAGAGTTATAAATGACAGCTATCCTCCAAAAATATATTGAAGTAAGCCTGCGAAGGGGACTTGAAAGCGGGGCAGAATTTCTGGAAAACGATTGCAGGGGGTAGACTGGAATTGCCCTGAAAGCATAGGAAAAGAGGCAGAACGTCGACAATGATGCACTTGGCCAAAAAGGGCGTATGCGTTTTTTCCTGAATATATTCAGGAAAAAACGCATACGCCCTTTTTGGCCAACCAAGCAAGCCTGTAAAGGAAATCTGCACTACAATGAAGTCTCACTGCCCCCCGGGCAAGAGGGCCATCTGAAAAAAGTGTAAAATCCAGAAAGGTAGGACAGGATATGGAGAACAGGGAGCCTTTTAATGCTGATTGGCAGGATGTAAATTGTGAAGAGCCACCCTGGAGCAGTGTATGGTGTTTCCTGAAACACATAAGAAATAAAGCAACACAGCCTATGGCAATTGCACTTGTGGTCCTATTGCTTAGGGAAATTAAAATCAAAAACAGAGAGCCACCCCAATATTTGGGACGGCAGTGTTCACAAGAAGCTCGTCTACAGTAACAGGTAAATATCCCAGAAAGCAAAATATGGATAAAGAAGTTGTGGCACGTACGTACAATGCAATATCACTCAGCAATGAAATCTGTGTCATCAGGCCCGTAGCGGCATAGTGAGTGGATGCAGGTACGGTGATTCTACGTGAACTACGTCACACAGAAAAAGAAACATCATAAGATATCACTAATACACGGAATGTAAACTTGACTACACATGAACTGAATTACAAAACAGAACAGGGTCTCAAATTTAGAAAACCAACTAGTGCTTGCTTATGGGGAAAGGTGCGTTGGGGTGCTTCATAAAACCAGAGACTGAAATTAGCACAGATAACTTTCCATAAGCCAAATATGTAATAGACAAGACCTACTCCTTGCTCAACGAAATGGACCCAACACCACATATTCAACGCCTAGGAATATACCTGACTAGGAAGAATCTTAAAACCCATGGATATATATGTCTCCGTAAGAGAATCAAGCGTGTGTACAGCGGCATAAACGCAGCAGTGAAAATCCGATAAATCCCATTATCAAAATAAATTTCAAAAAAAAATCATAAAGACAGTGAAATAGAGAGCAATTCTTAAATAATTCACTCAGGGCATGTGATGCAACCGGGATTTAACACATCTACACCCAGAGCTGGTTGAGACATAAGGCTGGACACTTCAGGCTGATAGCATTGGTGAGTTTCGGTGAGCAAATGCACACCCTTTGAAGTCATACTGCATGGTACCCATTCCATGGGTCCCAACTCTCCAGGTTCAAGGGATTCTTCCTCCAGCTAAAACATGCATGGGAAACCAAGAGTATCGTCCACCATGTGATTGGGAAATGATTTAAAATGCATCTCAGTTTTCGTATCCTGGTCCTCGGGTTCACCATTCCAGATGCTTTACTAACACTCTCCCCACTTGGAGAGTCAGTGCCTTTAACCTCCTCTTTGGCACAGCTTGCAATTTCTGTGCAAAATGAACAGGAATAGGGAGAACCAATGAGAGACTAGCTGTAGGTGTCTGCACGGGCAAATGTAACGCTCATTGCCCAACAGGAAGAGGAATTAAACAAAGGCTCAGTGTGCCCTGCTGGAAACAGATTAGGGCCTGAAGCAATCCTGCGGTTTTGTGCCCAGCTCACAAGAAAGCGAGTTGAAGAAAGGAGCTCAGGGGCACTGTAATTCACAAACCTGCAGAGTTATAAATGACAGCTTTCCTCCAAAAATATATTGAAGTAAGCCTGCGAAGGGGACTTGAAAGCGGGGCAGAATTTCAGGAAAACGATTGCAGGGGGTAGACTGGAATTGCCCTGAAAGCATAGGAAAAGAGGCAGAACGTCGACAATGATGCACTTGGCCAAAAAGGGCGTATGCGTTTTTTCCTGAATATATTCAGGAAAAAACGCATACGCCCTTTTTGGCCAACCAAGCAAGCCTGTAAATGAAATCTGCACTACAATGAAGTCTCACTGCCCCCCTGGCAAAAGGGCCATCTGAAAAAAGTGTAATATCCAGAAAGGTAGGACAGAATATGGAGAACAGGGAGCCTTGTTATGCTGATTGGCAGGATGTAAATTGCCAGCAGCCACCCTGGAGAAGTGTATGGTGTTTCCTGAAACACGAAAGAAACAAAGCAACACAGCCTATGGCACTTCCACTTATGGTCCTATAGCTTACGGAAATTAAAATCAAAAACAGACAGCCACCCCAATATTTGAGACGGCTGTGTTCACAAGAAGCTCGTCTACAGTATCAGGTAAATATCCCAGAAAGCAAAATATGGATAAAGAACTTGTGGCACGTACGTACAATGCAATATCACTCAGCAATGAAATCTGTGTCATCAGGCCCATAGCGGCATAGTGAGTGGATGCAGGTACGGTGATTCTACGTGAACTACGTCACACAGAAAAAGAAACATCATAAGATATCACGAATACACGGAATGTAAACTTGACTACACATGAACTGAATTACAAAATAGAAAAGGGTCTCAAATTTAGAAAACCAACTAGTGCTTGCTTATGGGGAAAGGTGCCTTGGGGTGCTGCATAAAACCAGAGACTGAAATTAGCACAGATAACTTTCCATAAGCCCAATATGTAATAGACAAGACCTACTCCTTGCTCAACGAAATGGACCCAACACCACATATTCAACGCCTAGGAATATACCTGACTAGGAAGAATCTTAAAACCCATGGATATATATGTCTCCGTAAGAGAATCAAGGGTGTGTACAGCGGCCGAAAGGCAGCAGTGAAAATCCGATAAATCCCATTATCAAAATAAATTTCGAAAACAAAACACAAAGACAGTGAAATAGAGAGCAATTCTTAAATAATTCACTCAGGGCATGTGATGCAACCGGGATTGACCACATCTACACCCAGAGCTGGTTGAGACATAAGGCTGGACACTTCAGGCTGATAGCATTGGTGAGTTTCGGTGAGCAAATGCACACCCTTTGAAGTCATACTGTATGGTACCTATTCCATGGGTCCCAACTCTTCAGGTTCAAGGGATTCTTCCTCCAGCTAAAACATGCATGTGAAACCCACAGTATGGTCCACCGTGTTATGGGGAAATGATTTAAAATGCATCTCAGTTTTCGTATCCTGGTCCTCGGGTTCACCATTCCAGATGATTTACTAACAGTCTCCCCGCTTGGAGAGCCAGTGCCTTTAACCTCCTGTTTGGCACAGCTTGCAATTTCTGTGCAAGATGAACAGGAATAGGGAGAACCAATGAGAGACTAGCTGTAGGTGTCTGCACGGGCAAATGTAACGCTCATTTCCCACCAGGAAGAGGAATTTACCAAAGGCTCAGCATGCCCTGCCCGAAACAGATTAGGGCCTGAAGCAATCCTGCGGTTTTGTGCCCAGTTCACAAGAAAGCGAGTTGAAGAAAGGAGCTCAGGGGCACTGTAATTCACAAACCTGCAGAGTTATAAATGACAGCTATCCTCCAAAAATATATTGAAATAAGCCTGCGAAGGGGACTTGAAAGCGGGGCAGAATTTCAGGAAAACGATTGCAGGGGGTAGACTGGAATTGCCCTGAAAGCATAGGAAAAGAGGCAGAACGTCGACAATGATGCACTTGGCCAAAAAGGGCGTATGCGTTTTTTCCTGAATATATTCAGGAAAAAACGCATACGCCCTTTTTGGCCAACCAAGCAAGCCTGTAAAGGAAATCTGCACTACAATGAAGTCTCACTGCCCCCCGGGCAAGAGGGCCATCTGAAAAAAGTGTAAAATCCAGAAAGGTAGGACAGGATATGGAGAACAGGGAGCCTTGTTATGCTGATTGGCAGGATGTAAATTGCCAGCAGCCAGCCTGGAGAAGTGTATGGTGTTTCCTGAAACACGAAAGAAACAAAGCAACACAGCCTATGGCACTTCCACTTATGGTCCTATAGCTTACGGAAATTAAAATCAAAAACAGACAGCCACCCCAATATTTGAGACGGCTGTGTTCACAAGAAGCTCGTCTACAGTATCAGGTAAATATCCCAGAAAGCAAAAAATGGATAAAGAACTTGTGGCACGTACGTACAATGCAATATCACTCAGCAATGAAATCTGTGTCATCAGGCCCGTAGCGGCATAGTGAGTGGATGCAGGTACGGTGATTCTACGTGAACTACGTCACACAGAAAAAGAAACATCATAAGATATCACGAATACACGGAATGTAAACTTGACTACACATGAACTGAATTACAAAATAGAAAAGGGTCTCAAATTTAGAAAACCAACTAGTGCTTGCTTATGGGGAAAGGTGCCTTGGGGTGCTGCATAAAACCAGAGACTGAAATTAGCACAGATAACTTTCCATAAGCCCAATATGTAATAGACAAGACCTACTGTTTGCTCAACGAAATGGACCCAACACCACATATTCAACGCCTAGGAATATACCTGACTAGGAAGAATCTTAAAACCCATGGATATATATGTCTCCGTAAGAGAATCAAGGGTGTGTACAGCGGCCGAAAGGCAGCAGTGAAAATCCGATAAATCCCATTATCAAAATAAATTTCGAAAACAAAACACAAAGACAGTGAAATAGAGAGCAATTCTTAAATAATTCACTCAGGGCATGTGATGCAACCGGGATTGACCACATCTACACCCAGAGCTGGTTGAGACATAAGGCTGGACACTTCAGGCTGATAGCATTGGTGTGTTTAGGTGAGCAAATGCACACCGTTTGAAGTCATACTGTATGGTACCTATTCCATGGGTCCCAACTCTTCAGGTTCAAGGGATTCTTCCTCCAGCTAAAACATGCATGTGAAACCCACAGTATGGTCCACCGTGTTATGGGGAAATGATTTAAAATGCATCTCAGTTTTCGTATCCTGGTCCTCGGGTTCACCATTCCAGATGATTTACTAACAGTCTCCCTGCTTGGAGAGTCAGTGCCTTTAACCTCCTGTTTGGCACAGCTTGCAATTTCTGTGCAAGATGAACAGGAATAGGGAGAACCAATGAGAGACTAGCTGTAGGTGTCTGCACGGGCAAATGTAACGCTCATTTCCCACCAGGAAGAGGAATTTACCAAAGGCTCAGCATGCCCTGCCCGAAACAGATTAGGGCCTGAAGCAATCCTGCGGTTTTGTGCCCAGTTCACAAGAAAGCGAGTTGAAGAAAGGAGCTCAGGGGCACTGTAATTCACAAACCTGCAGAGTTATAAATGACAGCTATCCTCCAAAAATATATTGAAGTAAGCCTGCGAAGGGGACTTGAAAGCGGGGCAGAATTTCTGGAAAACGATTGCAGGGGGTAGACTGGAATTGCCCTGAAAGCATAGGAAAAGAGGCAGAACGTCGACAATGATGCACTTGGCCAAAAAGGGCGTATGCGTTTTTTCCTGAATATATTCAGGAAAAAACGCATACGCCCTTTTTGGCCAACCAAGCAAGCCTGTAAAGGAAATCTGCACTACAATGAAGTCTCACTGCCCCCCGGGCAAGAGGGCCATCTGAAAAAAGTGTAAAATCCAGAAAGGTAGGACAGGATATGGAGAACAGGGAGCCTTGTTATGCTGATTGGCAGGATGTAAATTGCCAGCAGCCAGTCTGGAGAAGTGTATGGTGTTTCCTGAAACACATAAGAAACAAAGCAACACAGTCTATGGCACTTCCACTTATGGTCCTATAGCTTACGGAAATTAAAATCAAAAACAGACAGCCACCCCAATATTTGGGACGGCTGTGTTCACAAGAAGCTCGTCTACAGTAACAGGTAAATATCCCAGAAAGCAAAATATGGATAAAGAAGTTGTGGCACGTACGTACAATGCAATATCACTCAGCAATGAAATCTGTGTCATCAGGCCCGTAGCGGCATAGTGAGTGGATGCAGGTACGGTGATTCTACGTGAACTACGTCACACAGAAAAAGAAACATCATAAGATATCACTAATACACGGAATGTAAACTTGACTACACATGAACTGAATTACAAAACAGAACAGGGTCTCAAATTTAGAAAACCAACTAGTGCTTGCTTATGGGGAAAGGTGCGTTGGGGTGCTTCATAAAACCAGAGACTGAAATTAGCACAGATAACTTTCCATAAGCCAAATATGTAATAGACAAGACCTACTCCTTGCTCAACGAAATGGACCCAACACCACATATTCAACGCCTAGGAATATACCTGACTAGGAAGAATCTTAAAACCCATGGATATATATGTCTCCGTAAGAGAATCAAGCGTGTGTACAGCGGCATAAACGCAGCAGTGAAAATCCGATAAATCCCATTATCAAAATAAATTTCAAAAAAAAATCATAAAGACAGTGAAATAGAGAGCAATTCTTAAATAATTCACTCAGGGCATGTGATGCAACCGGGATTTAACACATCTACACCCAGAGCTGGTTGAGACATAAGGCTGGACACTTCAGGCTGATAGCATTGGTGAGTTTCGGTGAGCAAATGCAGACCCTTTGAAGTCATACTGCATGGTACCCATTCCATGGGTCCCAACTCTCCAGGTTCAAGGGATTCTTCCTCCAGCTAAAACATGCATGGGAAACCAAGAGTATCGTCCACCATGTGATTGGGAAATGATTTAAAATGCATCTCAGTTTTCGTATCCTGGTCCTCGGGTTCACCATTCCAGATGCTTTACTAACACTCTCCCCGCTTGGAGAGTCAGTGCCTTTAACCTCCTCTTTGGCACAGCTTGCAATTTCTGTGCAAAATGAACAGGAATAGGGAGAACCAATGAGAGACTAGCTGTAGGTGTCTGCACGGGCAAATGTAACGCTCATTGCCCACCAGGAAGAGGAATTAAACAAAGGCTCAGTGTGCCCTGCTGGAAACAGATTAGGGCCTGAAGCAATCCTGCGGTTTTGTGCCCAGCTCACAAGAAAGCGAGTTGAAGAAAGGAGCTCAGGGGCACTGTAATTCACAAACCTGCAGAGTTATAAATGACAGCTTTCCTCCAAAAATATATTGAAGTAAGCCTGCGAAGGGGACTTGAAAGCGGGGCAGAATTTCAGGAAAACGATTGCAGGGGGTAGACTGGAATTGCCCTGAAAGCATAGGAAAAGAGGCAGAACGTCGACAATGATGCACTTGGCCAAAAAGGGCGTATGCGTTTTTTCCTGAATATATTCAGGAAAAAACGCATACGCCCTTTTTGGCCAACCAAGCAAGCCTGTAAATGAAATCTGCACTACAATGAAGTCTCACTGCCCCCCTGGCAAAAGGGCCATCTGAAAAAAGTGTAAAATCCAGAAAGGTAGGACAGGATATGGAGAACAGGGAGCCTTGTTATGCTGATTGGCAGGATGTAAATTGCCAGCAGCCACCCTGGAGAAGTGTATGGTGTTTCCTGAAACACGAAAGAAACAAAGCAACACAGCCTATGGCACTTCCACTTATGGTCCTATAGCTTACGGAAATTAAAATCAAAAACAGACAGCCACCCCAATATTTGAGACGGCTGTGTTCACAAGAAGCTCGTCTACAGTATCAGGTAAATATCCCAGAAAGCAAAAAATGGATAAAGAACTTGTGGCACGTACGTACAATGCAATATCACTCAGCAATGAAATCTGTGTCATCAGGCCCATAGCGGCATAGTGAGTGGATGCAGGTACGGTGATTCTACGTGAACTACGTCACACAGAAAAAGAAACATCATAAGATATCACGAATACACGGAATGTAAACTTGACTACACATGAACTGAATTACAAAACAGAAAAGGGTCTCAAATTTAGAAAACCAACTAGTGCTTGCTTATGGGGAAAGGTGCCTTGGGGTGCTGCATAAAACCAGAGACTGAAATTAGCACAGATAACTTTCCATAAGCCAAATATGTAATAGACAAGACCTACTCCTTGCTCAACGAAATGGACCCAACACCACATATTCAACGCCTAGGAATATACCTGACTAGGAAGAATCTTAAAACCCATGGATATATATGTCTCCGTAAGAGAATCAAGGGTGTGTACAGTGGCCGAAAGGCAGCAGTGAAAATCCGATAAATCCCATTATCAAAATAAATTTCGAAAACAAAACACAAAGACAGTGAAATAGAGAGCAAGTCTTAAATAATTCACTCAGGGCATGTGATGCAACCGGGATTGACCACATCTACACCCAGAGCTGGTTGAGACATAAGGCTGGACACTTCAGGCTGATAGCATTGGTGAGTTTAGGTGAGCAAATGCACACCCTTTGAAGTCATACTGTATGGTACCTATTCCATGGGTCCCAACTCTTCAGGTTCAAGGGATTCTTCCTCCAGCTAAAACATGCATGTGAAACCCACAGTATGGTCCACCGTGTTATGGGGAAATGATTTAAAATGCATCTCAGTTTTCGTATCCTGGTCCTCGGGTTCACCATTCCAGATGATTTACTAACAGTCTCCCCGCTTGGAGAGTCAGTGCCTTTAACCTCCTGTTTGGCACAGCTTGCAATTTCTGTGCAAGATGAACAGGAATAGGGAGAACCAATGAGAGACTAGCTGTAGGTGTCTGCACGGGCAAATGTAACGCTCATTTCCCACCAGGAAGAGGAATTTACCAAAGGCTCAGCATGCCCTGCCCGAAACAGATTAGGGCCTGAAGCAATCCTGCGGTTTTGTGCCCAGTTCACAAGAAAGCGAGTTGAAGAAAGGAGCTCAGGGGCACTGTAATTCACAAACCTGCAGAGTTATAAATGACAGCTATCCTCCAAAAATATATTGAAGTAAGCCTGCGAAGGGGACTTGAAAGCGGGGCAGAATTTCAGGAAAACGATTGCAGGGGGTAGACTGGAATTGCCCTGAAAGCATAGGAAAAGAGGCAGAACGTCGACAATGATGCACTTGGCCAAAAAGGGCGTATGCGTTTTTTCCTGAATATATTCAGGAAAAAACGCATACGCCCTTTTTGGCCAACCAAGCAAGCCTGTAAAGGAAATCTGCACTACAATGAAGTCTCACTGCCCCCCAGGCAAGAGGGCCATCTGAAAAAAGTGTAAAATCCAGAAAGGTAGGACAGGATATGGAGAACAGGGAGCCTTGTTATGCTGATTGGCAGGATGTAAATTGCCAGCAGCCAGCCTGGAGAAGTGTATGGTGTTTCCTGAAACACATAAGAAACAAAGCAACACAGTCTATGGCACTTCCACTTATGGTCCTATAGCTTACGGAAATTAAAATCAAAAACAGACAGCCACCCCAATATTTGGGACGGCTGTGTTCACAAGAAGCTCGTCTACAGTAACAGGTAAATATCCCAGAAAGCAAAATATGGATAAAGAAGTTGTGGCACGTACGTACAATGCAATATCACTCAGCAATGAAATCTGTGTCATCAGGCCCGTAGCGGCATAGTGAGTGGATGCAGGTACGGTGATTCTACGTGAACTACGTCACACAGAAAAAGAAACATCATAAGATATCACTAATACACGGAATGTAAACTTGACTACACATGAACTGAATTACAAAACAGAACAGGGTCTCAAATTTAGAAAACCAACTAGTGCTTGCTTATGGGGAAAGGTGCGTTGGGGTGCTTCATAAAACCAGAGACTGAAATTAGCACAGATAACTTTCCATAAGCCAAATATGTAATAGACAAGACCTACTCCTTGCTCAACGAAATGGACCCAACACCACATATTCAACGCCTAGGAATATACCTGACTAGGAAGAATCTTAAAACCCATGGATATATATGTCTCCGTAAGAGAATCAAGCGTGTGTACAGCGGCATAAACGCAGCAGTGAAAATCCGATAAATCCCATTATCAAAATAAATTTCAAAAAAAATCATAAAGACAGTGAAATAGAGAGCAATTCTTAAATAATTCACTCAGGGCATGTGATGCAACCGGGATTTAACACATCTACACCCAGAGCTGGTTGAGACATAAGGCTGGACACTTCAGGCTGATAGCATTGGTGAGTTTCGGTGAGCAAATGCAGACCCTTTGAAGTCATACTGCATGGTACCCATTCCATGGGTCCCAACTCTCCAGGTTCAAGGGATTCTTCCTCCAGCTAAAACATGCATGGGAAACCAAGAGTATCGTCCACCATGTGATTGGGAAATGATTTAAAATGCATCTCAGTTTTCGTATCCTGGTCCTCGGGTTCACCATTCCAGATGCTTTACTAACACTCTCCCCGCTTGGAGAGTCAGTGCCTTTAACCTCCTCTTTGGCACAGCTTGCAATTTCTGTGCAAAATGAACAGGAATAGGGAGAACCAATGAGAGACTAGCTGTAGGTGTCTGCACGGGCAAATGTAACGCTCATTGCCCACCAGGAAGAGGAATTAAACAAAGGCTCAGTGTGCCCTGCTGGAAACAGATTAGGGCCTGAAGCAATCCTGCGGTTTTGTGCCCAGCTCACAAGAAAGCGAGTTGAAGAAAGGAGCTCAGGGGCACTGTAATTCACAAACCTGCAGAGTTATAAATGACAGCTTTCCTCCAAAAATATATTGAAGTAAGCCTGCGAAGGGGACTTGAAAGCGGGGCAGAATTTCAGGAAAACGATTGCAGGGGGTAGACTGGAATTGCCCTGAAAGCATAGGAAAAGAGGCAGAACGTCGACAATGATGCACTTGGCCAAAAAGGGCGTATGCGTTTTTTCCTGAATATATTCAGGAAAAAACGCATACGCCCTTTTTGGCCAACCAAGCAAGCCTGTAAATGAAATCTGCACTACAATGAAGTCTCACTGCCCCCCTGGCAAAAGGGCCATCTGAAAAAAGTGTAAAATCCAGAAAGGTAGGACAGGATATGGAGAACAGGGAGCCTTGTTATGCTGATTGGCAGGATGTAAATTGCCAGCAGCCACCCTGGAGAAGTGTATGGTGTTTCCTGAAACACGAAAGAAACAAAGCAACACAGCCTATGGCACTTCCACTTATGGTCCTATAGCTTACGGAAATTAAAATCAAAAACAGACAGCCACCCCAATATTTGAGACGGCTGTGTTCACAAGAAGCTCGTCTACAGTATCAGGTAAATATCCCAGAAAGCAAAAAATGGATAAAGAACTTGTGGCACGTACGTACAATGCAATATCACTCAGCAATGAAATCTGTGTCATCAGGCCCATAGCGGCATAGTGAGTGGATGCAGGTACGGTGATTCTATGTGAACTACGTCACACAGAAAAAGAAACATCATAAGATATCACGAATACACGGAATGTAAACTTGACTACACATGAACTGAATTACAAAACAGAACAGGGCCTCAAATTTAGAAAACCAACTAGTGCTTGCTTATGGGGAAAGGTGCCTTGGGGTGCTGCATAAAACCAGAGACTGAAATTAGCACAGATAACTTTCCATAAGCCCAATATGTAATAGACAAGACCTACTCCTTGCTCAACGAAATGGACCCAACACCACATATTCAACGCCTAGGAATATACCTGACTAGGAAGAATCTTAAAACCCATGGATATATATGTCTCCATAAGAGAATCAAGGGTGTGTACAGTGGCCGAAAGGCAGCAGTGAAAATCCGATAAATCCCATTATCAAAATAAATTTCGAAAACAAAACACAAAGACAGTGAAATAGAGAGCAATTCTTAAATAATTCACTCAGGGCATGTGATGCAACCGGGATTGACCACATCTACACCCAGAGCTGGTTGAGACATAAGGCTGGACACTTCAGGCTGATAGCATTGGTGAGTTTAGGTGAGCAAATGCACACCCTTTGAAGTCATACTGTATGGTACCTATTCCATGGGTCCCAACTCTTCAGGTTCAAGGAATTCTTCCTCCAGCTAAAACATGCATGTGAAACCCACAGTATGGTCCACCGTGTTATGGGGAAATGATTTAAAATGCATCTCAGTTTTCGTATCCTGGTCCTCGGGATCACCATTCCAGATGATTTACTAACAGTCTCCCTGCTTGGAGAGTCAGTGCCTTTAACCTCCTGTTTGGCACAGCTTGCAATTTCTGTGCAAGATGAACAGGAATAGGGAGAACCAATGAGAGACTAGCTGTAGGTGTCTGCACGGGCAAATGTAACGCTCATTTCCCACCAGGAAGAGGAATTTACCAAAGGCTCAGCATGCCCTGCCCGAAACAGATTAGGGCCTGAAGCAATCCTGCGGTTTTGTGCCCAGTTCACAAGAAAGCGAGTTGAAGAAAGGAGCTCAGGGACACTGTAATTCACAAACCTGCAGAGTTATAAATGACAGCTATCCTCCAAAAATATATTGAAGTAAGCCTGCGAAGGGGACTTGAAAGCGGGGCAGAATTTCAGGAAAACGATTGCAGGGGGTAGACTGGAATTGCCCTGAAAGCATAGGAAAAGAGGCAGAACGTCGACAATGATGCACTTGGCCAAAAAGGGCGTATGCGTTTTTTCCTGAATATATTCAGGAAAAAACGCATACGCCCTTTTTGGCCAACCAAGCAAGCCTGTAAAGGAAATCTGCACTACAATGAAGTCTCACTGCCCCCCGGGCAAGAGGGCCATCTGAAAAAAGTGTAAAATCCAGAAAGGTAGGACAGGATATGGAGAACAGGGAGCCTTGTTATGCTGATTGGCAGGATGTAAATTGCCAGCAGCCAGCCTGGAGAAGTGTATGGTGTTTCCTGAAACACATAAGAAACAAAGCAACACAGTCTATGGCACTTCCACTTATGGTCCTATAGCTTACGGAAATTAAAATCAAAAACAGACAGCCACCCCAATATTTGGGACGGCTGTGTTCACAAGAAGCTCGTCTACAGTAACAGGTAAATATCCCAGAAAGCAAAATATGGATAAAGAAGTTGTGGCACGTACGTACAATGCAATATCACTCAGCAATGAAATCTGTGTCATCAGGCCCGTAGCGGCATAGTGAGTGGATGCAGGTACGGTGATTCTACGTGAACTACGTCACACAGAAAAAGAAACATCATAAGATATCACGAATACACGGAATGTAAACTTGACTACACATGAACTGAATTACAAAATAGAAAAGGGTCTCAAATTTAGAAAACCAACTAGTGCTTGCTTATGGGGAAAGGTGCCTTGGGGTGCTGCATAAAACCAGAGACTGAAATTAGCACAGATAACTTTCCATAAGCCCAATATGTAATAGACAAGACCTACTCCTTGCTCAACGAAATGGACCCAACACCACATATTCAACGCCTAGGAATATACCTGACTAGGAAGAATCTTAAAACCCATGGATATATATGTCTCCGTAAGAGAATCAAGGGTGTGTACAGCGGCCGAAAGGCAGCAGTGAAAATCCGATAAATCCCATTATCAAAATAAATTTCGAAAACAAAACACAAAGACAGTGAAATAGAGAGCAATTCTTAAATAATTCACTCAGGGCATGTGATGCAACCGGGATTGACCACATCTACACCCAGAGCTGGTTGAGACATAAGGCTGGACACTTCAGGCTGATAGCATTGGTGAGTTTAGGTGAGCAAATGCACACCCTTTGAAGTCATACTGTATGGTACCTATTCCATGGGTCCCAACTCTTCAGGTTCAAGGGATTCTTCCTCCAGCTAAAACATGCATGTGAAACCCACAGTATGGTCCACCGTGTTATGGGGAAATGATTTAAAATGCATCTCAGTTTTCGTATCCTGGTCCTCGGGTTCACCATTCCAGATGATTTACTAACAGTCTCCCTGCTTGGAGAGTCAGTGCCTTTAACCTCCTGTTTGGCACAGCTTGCAATTTCTGTGCAAGATGAACAGGAATAGGGAGAACCAATGAGAGACTAGCTGTAGGTGTCTGCACGGGCAAATGTAACGCTCATTTCCCACCAGGAAGAGGAATTTACCAAAGGCTCAGCATGCCCTGCCCGAAACAGATTAGGGCCTGAAGCAATCCTGCGGTTTTGTGCCCAGTTCACAAGAAAGCGAGTTGAAGAAAGGAGCTCAGGGGCACTGTAATTCACAAACCTGCAGAGTTATAAATGACAGCTATCCTCCAAAAATATATTGAAGTAAGCCTGCGAAGGGGACTTGAAAGCGGGGCAGAATTTCAGGAAAACGATTGCAGGGGGTAGACTGGAATTGCCCTGAAAGCATAGGAAAAGAGGCAGAACGTCGACAATGATGCACTTGGCCAAAAAGGGCGTATGCGTTTTTTCCTGAATATATTCAGGAAAAAACGCATACGCCCTTTTTGGCCAACCAAGCAAGCCTGTAAAGGAAATCTGCACTACAATGAAGTCTCACTGCCCCCCGGGCAAGAGGGCCATCTGAAAAAAGTGTAAAATCCAGAAAGGTAGGACAGGATATGGAGAACAGGGAGCCTTGTTATGCTGATTGGCAGGATGTAAATTGCCAGCAGCCAGCCTGGAGAAGTGTATGGTGTTTCCTGAAACACATAAGAAACAAAGCAACACAGTCTATGGCACTTCCACTTATGGTCCTATAGCTTACGGAAATTAAAATCAAAAACAGACAGCCACCCCAATATTTGGGACGGCTGTGTTCACAAGAAGCTCGTCTACAGTAACAGGTAAATATCCCAGAAAGCAAAATATGGATAAAGAAGTTGTGGCACGTACGTACAATGCAATATCACTCAGCAATGAAATCTGTGTCATCAGGCCCGTAGCGGCATAGTGAGTGGATGCAGGTACGGTGATTCTACGTGAACTACGTCACACAGAAAAAGAAACATCATAAGATATCACTAATACACGGAATGTAAACTTGACTACACATGAACTGAATTACAAAACAGAACAGGGTCTCAAATTTAGAAAACCAACTAGTGCTTGCTTATGGGGAAAGGTGCGTTGGGGTGCTTCATAAAACCAGAGACTGAAATTAGCACAGATAACTTTCCATAAGCCAAATATGTAATAGACAAGACCTACTCCTTGCTCAACGAAATGGACCCAACACCACATATTCAACGCCTAGGAATATACCTGACTAGGAAGAATCTTAAAACCCATGGATATATATGTCTCCGTAAGAGAATCAAGCGTGTGTACAGCGGCATAAACGCAGCAGTGAAAATCCGATAAATCCCATTATCAAAATAAATTTCAAAAAAAAATCATAAAGACAGTGAAATAGAGAGCAATTCTTAAATAATTCACTCAGGGCATGTGATGCAACCGGGATTTAACACATCTACACCCAGAGCTGGTTGAGACATAAGGCTGGACACTTCAGGCTGATAGCATTGGTGAGTTTCGGTGAGCAAATGCAGACCCTTTGAAGTCATACTGCATGGTACCCATTCCATGGGTCCCAACTCTCCAGGTTCAAGGGATTCTTCCTCCAGCTAAAACATGCATGGGAAACCAAGATTATCGTCCACCATGTGATTGGGAAATGATTTAAAATGCATCTCAGTTTTCGTATCCTGGTCCTCGGGTTCACCATTCCAGATGCTTTACTAACACTCTCCCCGCTTGGAGAGTCAGTGCCTTTAACCTCCTCTTTGGCACAGCTTGCAATTTCTGTGCAAAATGAACAGGAATAGGGAGAACCAATGAGAGACTAGCTGTAGGTGTCTGCACGGGCAAATGTAACGCTCATTTCCCACCAGGAAGAGGAATTAACCAAAGGCTCAGCGTGCCCTGCCGGAAACAGATTAGGGCCTGAAGCAATCCTGCGGTTTTGTGCCCAGCTCACAAGAAAGCGAGTTGAAGAAAGGAGCTCAGGGGCACTGTAATTCACAAACCTGCAGAGTTATAAATGACAGCTATCCTCCAAAAATATATTGAAGTAAGCCTGCGAAGGGGAGTTGAAAGCGGGGCAGAATTTCAGGAAAACGATTGCAGGGGGTAGACTGGAATTGCCCTGAAAGCATAGGAAAAGAGGCAGAACGTCGACAATGATGCACTTGGCCAAAAAGTGCGTATGTGTTTTTTCCTGAATATATTCAGGAAAAAACGCATACGCCCTTTTTGGCCAACCAAGCAAGCCTGTAAATGAAATCTGCACTACAATGAAGTCTCACTGCCCCCCTGGCAAAAGGGCCATCTGAAAAAAGTGTAAAATCCAGAAAGGTAGGACAGGATATGGAGAACAGGGAGCCTTGTTATGCTGATTGGCAGGATGTAAATTGCCAGCAGCCACCCTGGAGAAGTGTATGGTGTTTCCTGAAACACGAAAGAAACAAAGCAACACAGCCTATGGCACTTCCACTTATGGTCCTATAGCTTACGGAAATTAACATCAAAAACAGACAGCCACCCCAATATTTGAGACGGCTGTGTTCACAAGAAGCTCGTCTACAGTATCAGGTAAATATCCCAGAAAGCAAAAAATGGATAAAGAACTTGTGGCACGTACGTACAATGCAATATCACTCAGCAATGAAATCTGTGTCATCAGGCCCATAGCGGCATAGTGAGTGGATGCAGGTACGGTGATTCTACGTGAACTACGTCACACAGAAAAAGAAACATCATAAGATATCACGAATACACGGAATGTATACTTGACTACACATGAACTGAATTACAAAATAGAAAAGGGTCTCAAATTTAGAAAACCAACTAGTGCTTGCTTATGGGGAAAGGTGCCTTGGGGTGCTGCATAAAACCAGAGACTGAAATTAGCACAGATAACTTTCCATAAGCCCAATATGTAATAGACAAGACCTACTCCTTGCTCAACGAAATGGACCCAACACCACATATTCAACGCCTAGGAATATACCTGACTAGGAAGAATCTTAAAACCCATGGATATATATGTCTCCGTAAGAGAATCAAGGGTGTGTACAGCGGCCGAAAGGCAGCAGTGAAAATCCGATAAATCCCATTATCAAAATAAATTTCGAAAACAAAACACAAAGACAGTGAAATAGAGAGCAATTCTTAAATAATTCACTCAGGGCATGTGATGCAACCGGGATTGACCACATCTACACCCAGAGCTGGTTGAGACATAAGGCTGGACACTTCAGGCTGATAGCATTGGTGAGTTTAGGTGAGCAAATGCACACCCTTTGAAGTCATACTGTATGGTACCTATTCCATGGGTCCCAACTCTTCAGGTTCAAGGGATTCTTCCTCCAGCTAAAACATGCATGTGAAACCCACAGTATGGTCCACCGTGTTATGGGGAAATGATTTAAAATGCATCTCAGTTTTCGTATCCTGGTCCTCGGGTTCACCATTCCAGATGATTTACTAACAGTCTCCCTGCTTGGAGAGTCAGTGCCTTTAACCTCCTGTTTGGCACAGCTTGCAATTTCTGTGCAAGATGAACAGGAATAGGGAGAACCAATGAGAGACTAGCTGTAGGTGTCTGCACGGGCAAATGTAACGCTCATTTCCCACCAGGAAGAGGAATTTACCAAAGGCTCAGCATGCCCTGCCCGAAACAGATTAGGGCCTGAAGCAATCCTGCGGTTTTGTGCCCAGTTCACAAGAAAGCGAGTTGAAGAAAGGAGCTCAGGGGCACTGTAATTCACAAACCTGCAGAGTTATAAATGACAGCTATCCTCCAAAAATATATTGAAGTAAGCCTGCGAAGGGGACTTGAAAGCGGGGCAGAATTTCTGGAAAACGATTGCAGGGGGTAGACTGGAATTGCCCTGAAAGCATAGGAAAAGAGGCAGAACGTCGACAATGATGCACTTGGCCAAAAAGGGCGTATGCGTTTTTTCCTGAATATATTCAGGAAAAAACGCATACGCCCTTTTTGGCCAACCAAGCAAGCCTGTAAAGGAAATCTGCACTACAATGAAGTCTCACTGCCCCCCGGGCAAGAGGGCCATCTGAAAAAAGTGTAAAATCCAGAAAGGTAGGACAGGATATGGAGAACAGGGAGCCTTGTTATGCTGATTGGCAGGATGTAAATTGCCAGCAGCCAGCCTGGAGAAGTGTATGGTGTTTCCTGAAACACATAAGAAACAAAGCAACACAGTCTATGGCACTTCCACTTATGGTCCTATATCTTACGGAAATTAAAATCAAAAACAGACAGCCACCCCAATATTTGGGACGGCTGTGTTCACAAGAAGCTCGTCTACAGTAACAGGTAAATATCCCAGAAAGCAAAATATGGATAAAGAAGTTGTGGCACGTACGTACAATGCAATATCACTCAGCAATGAAATCTGTGTCATCAGGCCCGTAGCGGCATAGTGAGTGGATGCAGGTACGGTGATTCTACGTGAACTACGTCACACAGAAAAAGAAACATCATAAGATATCACTAATACACGGAATGTAAACTTGACTACACATGAACTGAATTACAAAACAGAACAGGGTCTCAAATTTAGAAAACCAACTAGTGCTTGCTTATGGGGAAAGGTGCCTTGGGGTGCTTCATAAAACCAGAGACTGAAATTAGCACAGATAACTTTCCATAAGCCAAATATGTAATAGACAAGACCTACTCCTTGCTCAACGAAATGGACCCAACACCACATATTCAACGCCTAGGAATATACCTGACTAGGAAGAATCTTAAAACCCATGGATATATATGTCTCCGTAAGAGAATCAAGGGTGTGTACAGCAGCCGAAAGGCAGCAGTGAAAATCCGATAAATCCCATTATCAAAATAAATTTCGAAAACAAAACACAAAGACAGTGAAATAGAGAGCAATTCTTAAATAATTCACTCAGGGCATGTGATGCAACCGGGATTGACCACATCTACACCCAGAGCTGTTTGAGACATAAGGCTGGACACTTCAGGCTGATAGCATTGGTGAGTTTAGGTGAGCAAATGCACACCCTTTGAAGTCATACTGTATGGTACCTATTCCATGGGTCCCAACTCTTCAGGTTCAAGGGATTCTTCCTCCAGCTAAAACATGCATGTGAAACCCACAGTATGGTCCACCGTGTTATGGGGAAATGATTTAAAATGCATCTCAGTTTTCGTATCCTGGTCCTCGGGTTCACCATTCCAGATGATTTACTAACAGTCTCCCTGCTTGGAGAGTCAGTGCCTTTAACCTCCTCTTTGGCACAGCTTGCAATTTCTGTGCAAGATGAACAGGAATAGGGAGAACCAATGAGAGACTAGCTGTAGGTGTCTGCACGGGCAAATGTAACGCTCATTTCCCACCAGGAAGAGGAATTTACCAAAGGCTCAGCATGCCCTGCCCGAAACAGATTAGGGCCTGAAGCAATCCTGCGGTTTTGTGCCCAGTTCACAAGAAAGCGAGTTGAAGAAAGGAGCTCAGGGGCACTGTAATTCACAAACCTGCAGAGTTATAAATGACAGCTATCCTCCAAAAATATATTGAAGTAAGCCTGCGAAGGGGACTTGAAAGCGGGGCAGAATTTCTGGAAAACCATTGCAGGGGGTAGACTGGAATTGCCCTGAAAGCATAGGAAAAGAGGCAGAACGTCGACAATGATGCACTTGGCCAAAAAGGGCGTATGCGTTTTTTCCTGAATATATTCAGGAAAAAACGCATACGCCCTTTTTGGCCAACCAAGCAAGCCTGTAAAGGAAATCTGCACTACAATGAAGTCTCACTGCCCCCCGGGCAAGAGGGCCATCTGAAAAAAGTGTAAAATCCAGAAAGGTAGGACAGGATATGGAGAACAGGGAGCCTTTTAATGCTGATTGGCAGGATGTAAATTGTGAAGAGCCACCCTGGAGCAGTGTATGGTGTTTCCTGAAACACATAAGAAATAAAGCAACACAGCCTATGGCAATTGCACTTGTGGTCCTATTGCTTAGGGAAATTAAAATCAAAAACAGAGAGCCACCCCAATATTTGGGACGGCTGTGTTCACAAGAAGCTCGTCTACAGTTACAGGTAAATATCCCAGAAAGCAAAATAAGGATAAAGAAGTTGTGGCACGTACGTACAATGCAATATCACTCAGCAATGAAATCTGTGTCATCAGGCCCGTAGCGGCATAGTGAGTGGATGCAGGTACGGTGATTCTACGTGAACTACGTCACACAGAAAAAGAAACATCATAAGATATCACTAATACACGGAATGTAAACTTGACTACACATGAACTGAATTACAAAACAGAACAGGGTCTCAAATTTAGAAAACCAACTAGTGCTTGCTTATGGGGAAAGGTGCGTTGGGGTGCTTCATAAAACCAGAGACTGAAATTAGCACAGATAACTTTCCATAAGCCAAATATGTAATAGACAAGACCTACTCCTTGCTCAACGAAATGGACCCAACACCACATATTCAACGCCTAGGAATATACCTGACTAGGAAGAATCTTAAAACCCATGGATATATATGTCTCCGTAAGAGAATCAAGCGTGTGTACAGCGGCATAAACGCAGCAGTGAAAATCCGATAAATCCCATTATCAAAATAAATTTCAAAAAAAAATCATAAAGACAGTGAAATAGAGAGCAATTCTTAAATAATTCACTCAGGGCATGTGATGCAACCGGGATTTAACACATCTACACCCAGAGCTGGTTGAGACATAAGGCTGGACACTTCAGGCTGATAGCATTGGTGAGTTTCGGTGAGCAAATGCACACCCTTTGAAGTCATACTGCATGGTACCCATTCCATGGGTCCCAACTCTCCAGGTTCAAGGGATTCTTCCTCCAGCTAAAACATGCATGGGAAACCAAGAGTATCGTCCACCATGTGATTGGGAAATGATTTAAAATGCATCTCAGTTTTCGTATCCTGGTCCTCGGGTTCACCATTCCAGATGCTTTACTAACACTCTCCCCACTTGGAGAGTCAGTGCCTTTAACCTCCTCTTTGGCACAGCTTGCAATTTCTGTGCAAAATGAACAGGAATAGGGAGAACCAATGAGAGACTAGCTGTAGGTGTCTGCACGGGCAAATGTAACGCTCATTGCCCAACAGGAAGAGGAATTAAACAAAGGCTCAGTGTGCCCTGCTGGAAACAGATTAGGGCCTGAAGCAATCCTGCGGTTTTGTGCCCAGCTCACAAGAAAGCGAGTTGAAGAAAGGAGCTCAGGGGCACTGTAATTCACAAACCTGCAGAGTTATAAATGACAGCTTTCCTCCAAAAATATATTGAAGTAAGCCTGCGAAGGGGACTTGAAAGCGGGGCAGAATTTCAGGAAAACGATTGCAGGGGGTAGACTGGAATTGCCCTGAAAGCATAGGAAAAGAGGCAGAACGTCGACAATGATGCACTTGGCCAAAAAGGGCGTATGCGTTTTTTCCTGAATATATTCAGGAAAAAACGCATACGCCCTTTTTGGCCAACCAAGCAAGCCTGTAAATGAAATCTGCACTACAATGAAGTCTCACTGCCCCCCTGGCAAAAGGGCCATCTGAAAAAAGTGTAATATCCAGAAAGGTAGGACAGGATATGGAGAACAGGGAGCCTTGTTATGCTGATTGGCAGGATGTAAATTGCCAGCAGCCACCCTGGAGAAGTGTATGGTGTTTCCTGAAACACGAAAGAAACAAAGCAACACAGCCTATGGCACTTCCACTTATGGTCCTATAGCTTACGGAAATTAAAATCAAAAACAGACAGCCACCCCAATATTTGAGACGGCTGTGTTCACAAGAAGCTCGTCTACAGTATCAGGTAAATATCCCAGAAAGCAAAAAATGGATAAAGAACTTGTGGCACGTACGTACAATGCAATATCACTCAGCAATGAAATCTGTGTCATCAGGCCCATAGCGGCATAGTGAGTGGATGCAGGTACGGTGATTCTACGTGAACTACGTCACACAGAAAAAGAAACATCATAAGATAACACGAATACACGGAAGGTAAACTTGACTACACATGAACTGAATTACAAAATAGAAAAGGGTCTCAAATTTAGAAAACCAACTAGTGCTTGCTTATGGGGAAAGGTGCCTTGGGGTGCTGCATAAAACCAGAGACTGAAATTAGCACAGATAACTTTCCATAAGCCCAATATGTAATAGACAAGACCTACTCCTTGCTCAACGAAATGGACCCAACACCACATATTCAACGCCTAGGAATATACCTGACTAGGAAGAATCTTAAAACCCATGGATATATATGTCTCCGTAAGAGAATCAAGGGTGTGTACAGCGGCCGAAAGGCAGCAGTGAAAATCCGATAAATCCCATTATCAAAATAAATTTCGAAAACAAAACACAAAGACAGTGAAATAGAGAGCAATTCTTAAATAATTCACTCAGGGCATGTGATGCAACCGGGATTGACCACATCTACACCCAGAGCTGGTTGAGACATAAGGCTGGACACTTCAGGCTGATAGCATTGGTGAGTTTCGGTGAGCAAATGCACACCCTTTGAAGTCATACTGTATGGTACCTATTCCATGGGTCCCAACTCTTCAGGTTCAAGGGATTCTTCCTCCAGCTAAAACATGCATGTGAAACCCACAGTATGGTCCACCGTGTTATGGGGAAATGATTTAAAATGCATCTCAGTTTTCGTATCCTGGTCCTCGGGTTCACCATTCCAGATGATTTACTAACAGTCTCCCCGCTTGGAGAGTCAGTGCCTTTAAACTCCTGTTTGGCACAGCTTGCAATTTCTGTGCAAGATGAACAGGAATAGGGAGAACCAATGAGAGACTAGCTGTAGGTGTCTGCACGGGCAAATGTAACGCTCATTTCCCACCAGGAAGAGGAATTTACCAAAGGCTCAGCATGCCCTGCCCGAAACAGATTAGGGCCTGAAGCAATCCTGCGGTTTTGTGCCCAGTTCACAAGAAAGCGAGTTGAAGAAAGGAGCTCAGGGGCACTTTAATTCACAAACCTGCAGAGTTATAAATGACAGCTATCCTCCAAAAATATATTGAAGTAAGCCTGCGAAGGGGACTTGAAAGCGGGGCAGAATTTCAGGAAAACGATTGCAGGGGGTAGACTGGAATTGCCCTGAAAGCATAGGAAAAGAGGCAGAACGTCGACAATGATGCACTTGGCCAAAAAGGGCGTATGCGTTTTTTCCTGAATATATTCAGGAAAAAACGCATACGCCCTTTTTGGCCAACCAAGCAAGCCTGTAAAGGAAATCTGCACTACAATGAAGTCTCACTGCCCCCCGGGCAAGAGGGCCATCTGAAAAAAGTGTAAAATCCAGAAAGGTAGGACAGGATATGGAGAACAGGGAGCCTTGTTATGCTGATTGGCAGGATGTAAATTGCCAGCAGCCAGCCTGGAGAAGTGTATGGTGTTTCCTGAAACACGAAAGAAACAAAGCAACACAGCCTATGGCACTTCCACTTATGGTCCTATAGCTTACGGAAATTAAAATCAAAAACAGACAGCCACCCCAATATTTGAGACGGCTGTGTTCACAAGAAGCTCGTCTACAGTATCAGGTAAATATCCCAGAAAGCAAAAAATGGATAAAGAACTTGTGGCACGTACGTACAATGCAATATCACTCAGCAATGAAATCTGTGTCATCAGGCCCATAGCGGCATAGTGAGTGGATGCAGGTACGGTGATTCTACGTGAACTACGTCACACAGAAAAAGAAACATCATAAGATATCACGAATACACGGAATGTAAACTTGACTACACATGAACTGAATTACAAAATAGAAAAGGGTCTCAAATTTAGAAAACCAACTAGTGCTTGCTTATGGGGAAAGGTGCCTTGGGGTGCTGCATAAAACCAGAGACTGAAATTAGCACAGATAACTTTCCATAAGCCCAATATGTAATAGACAAGACCTACTCCTTGCTCAACGAAATGGACCCAACACCACATATTCAACGCCTAGGAATATACCTGACTAGGAAGAATCTTAAAACCCATGGATATATATGTCTCCGTAAGAGAATCAAGGGTGTGTACAGCGGCCGAAAGGCAGCAGTGAAAATCCGATAAATCCCATTATCAAAATAAATTTCGAAAACAAAACACAAAGACAGTGAAATAGAGAGCAATTCTTAAATAATTCACTCAGGGCATGTGATGCAACCGGGATTGACCACATCTACACCCAGAGCTGGTTGAGACATAAGGCTGGACACTTCAGGCTGATAGCATTGGTGAGTTTCGGTGAGCAAATGCACACCCTTTGAAGTCATACTGTATGGTACCTATTCCATGGGTCCCAACTCTTCAGGTTCAAGGGATTCTTCCTCCAGCTAAAACATGCATGTGAAACCCACAGTATGGTCCACCGTGTTATGGGGAAATGATTTAAAATGCATCTCAGTTTTCGTATCCTGGTCCTCGGGTTCACCATTCCAGATGATTTACTAACAGTCTCCCCGCTTGGAGAGTCAGTGCCTTTAACCTCCTGTTTGGCACAGCTTGCAATTTCTGTGCAAGATGAACAGGAATAGGGAGAACCAATGAGAGACTAGCTGTAGGTGTCTGCACGGGCAAATGTAACGGTCATTTCCCACCAGGAAGAGGAATTTACCAAAGGCTCAGCATGCCCTGCCCGAAACAGATTAGGGCCTGAAGCAATCCTGCGGTTTTGTGCCCAGTTCACAAGAAAGCGAGTTGAAGAAAGGAGCTCAGGGGCACTGTAATTCACAAACCTGCAGAGTTATAAATGACAGCTATCCTCCAAAAATATATTGAAGTAAGCCTGCGAAGGGGACTTGAAAGCGGGGCAGAATTTCAGGAAAACGATTGCAGGGGGTAGACTGGAATTGCCCTGAAAGCATAGGAAAAGAGGCAGAACGTCGACAATGATGCACTTGGCCAAAAAGGGCGTATGCGTTTTTTCCTGAATATATTCAGGAAAAAACGCATACGCCCTTTTTGGCCAACCAAGCAAGCCTGTAAAGGAAATCTGCACTACAATGAAGTCTCATTGCCCCCCGGGCAAGAGGGCCATCTGAAAAAAGTGTAAAATCCAGAAAGGTAGGACAGGATATGGAGAACAGGGAGCCTTGTTATGCTGATTGGCAGGATGTAAATTGCCAGCAGCCAGCCTGGAGAAGTGTATGGTGTTTCCTGAAACACATAAGAAACAAAGCAACACAGTCTATGGCACTTCCACTTATGGTCCTATAGCTTACGGAAATTAAAATCAAAAACAGACAGCCACCCCAATATTTGGGACGGCTGTGTTCACAAGAAGCTCGTCTACAGTAACAGGTAAATATCCCAGAAAGCAAAATATGGATAAAGAAGTTGTGGCACGTACGTACAATGCAATATCACTCAGCAATGAAATCTGTGTCATCAGGCCCGTAGTGGCATAGTGAGTGGATGCAGGTACGGTGATTCTACGTGAACTACGTCACACAGAAAAAGAAACATCATAAGATATCACTAATACACGGAATGTAAACTTGACTACACATGAACTGAATTACAAAACAGAACAGGGTCTCAAATTTAGAAAACCAACTAGTGCTTGCTTATGGGGAAAGGTGCGTTGGGGTGCTTCATAAAACCAGAGACTGAAATTAGCACAGATAACTTTCCATAAGCCAAATATGTAATAGACAAGACCTACTCCTTGCTCAACGAAATGGACCCAACACCACATATTCAACGCCTAGGAATATACCTGACTAGGAAGAATCTTAAAACCCATGGATATATATGTCTCCGTAAGAGAATCAAGCGTGTGTACAGCGGCATAAACGCAGCAGTGAAAATCCGATAAATCCCATTATCAAAATAAATTTCAAAAAAAAATCATAAAGACAGTGAAATAGAGAGCAATTCTTAAATAATTCACTCAGGGCATGTGATGCAACCGGGATTTAACACATCTACACCCAGAGCTGGTTGAGACATAAGGCTGGACACTTCAGGCTGATAGCATTGTTGAGTTTCGGTGAGCAAATGCAGACCCTTTGAAGTCATACTGTATGGTACCTATTCCATGGGTCCCAACTCTTCAGGTTCAAGGGATTCTTCCTCCAGCTAAAACATGCATGTGAAACCCACAGTATGGTCCACCGTGTTATGGGGAAATGATTTAAAATGCATCTCAGTTTTCGTATCCTGGTCCTCGGGTTCACCATTCCAGATGATTTACTAACAGTCTCCCTGCTTGGAGAGTCAGTGCCTTTAACCTCCTGTTTGGCACAGCTTGCAATTTCTGTGCAAGATGAACAGGAATAGGGAGAACCAATGAGAGACTAGCTGTAGGTGTCTGCACGGGCAAATGTAACGCTCATTTCCCACCAGGAAGAGGAATTTACCAAAGGCTCAGCATGCCCTGCCCGAAACAGATTAGGGCCTGAAGCAATCCTGCGGTTTTGTGCCCAGTTCACAAGAAAGCGAGTTGAAGAAAGGAGCTCAGGGGCACTGTAATTCACAAACCTGCAGAGTTATAAATGACAGCTATCCTCCAAAAATATATTGAAGTAAGCCTGCGAAGGGGACTTGAAAGCGGGGCAGAATTTCAGGAAAACGATTGCAGGGGGTAGACTGGAATTGCCCTGAAAGCATAGGAAAAGAGGCAGAACGTCGACAATGATGCACTTGGCCAAAAAGGGCGTATGCGTTTTTTCCTGAATATATTCAGGAAAAAACGCATACGCCCTTTTTGGCCAACCAAGCAAGCCTGTAAATGAAATCTGCACTACAATGAAGTCTCACTGCCCCCCGGGCAAGAGGGCCATCTGAAAAAAGTGTAAAATCCAGAAAGGTAGGACAGTATATGGAGAACAGGGAACCTTGTTATGCTGATTGGCAGGATGTAAATTGCCAGCAGCCTGCCTGGAGAAGTGTATGGTGTTTCCTGAAACACATAAGAAACAAAGCAACACAGTCTATGGCACTTCCACTTATGGTCCTATAGCTTACGGAAATTAAAATCAAAAACAGACAGCCACCCCAATATTTGGGACGGCTGTGTTCACAAGAAGCTCGTCTACAGTAACAGGTAAATATCCCAGAAAGCAAAATATGGATAAAGAAGTTGTGGCACGTACGTACAATGCAATATCACTCAGCAATGAAATCTGTGTCATCAGGCCCGTAGCGGCATAGTGAGTGGATGCAGGTACGGTGATTCTCCGTGAACTACGTCACACAGAAAAAGAAACATCATAAGATATCACTAATACACGGAATGTAAACTTGACTACACATGAACTGAATTACAAAACAGAACAGGGTCTCAAATTTAGAAAACCAACTAGTGCTTGCTTATGGGGAAAGGTGCGTTGGGGTGCTTCATAAACCAGAGACTGAAATTAGCACAGATAACTTTCCATAAGCCAAATATGTAATAGACAAGACCTACTCCTTGCTCAACGAAATGGACCCAACACCACATATTCAACGCCTAGGAATATACCTGACTAGGAAGAATCTTAAAACCCATGGATATATATGTCTCCATAAGAGAATCAAGCGTGTGTACAGCGGCATAAACGCAGCAGTGAAAATCCGATAAATCCCATTATCAAAATAAATTTCAAAAAAAAATCATAAAGACAGTGAAATAGAGAGCAATTCTTAAATAATTCACTCAGGGCATGTGATGCAACCGGGATTTAACACATCTACACCCAGAGCTGGTTGAGACATAAGGCTGGACACTTCAGGCTGATAGCATTCGTGAGTTTCGGTGAGCAAATGCAGACCCTTTGAAGTCATACTGCATGGTACCCATTCCATGGGTCCCAACTCTCCAGGTTCAAGGGATTCTTCCTCCAGCTAAAACATGCATGGGAAACCAAGAGTATCGTCCACCATGTGATTGGGAAATGATTTAAAATGCATCTCAGTTTTCGTATCCTGGTCCTCGGGTTCACCATTCCAGATGCTTTACTAACACTCTCCCCGCTTGGAGAGTCAGTGCCTTTAACCTCCTCTTTGGCACAGCTTGCAATTTCTGTGCAAAATGAACAGGAATAGGGAGAACCAATGAGAGACTAGCTGTAGGTGTCTGCACGGGCAAATGTAACACTCATTGCCCACCAGGAAGAGGAATTAAACAAAGGCTCAGTGTGCCCTGCTGGAAACAGATTAGGGCCTGAAGCAATCCTGCGGTTTTGTGCCCAGCTCACAAGAAAGCGAGTTGAAGAAAGGAGCTCAGGGGCACTGTAATTCACAAACCTGCAGAGTTATAAATGACAGCTTTCCTCCAAAAATATATTGAAGTAAGCCTGCGAAGGGGACTTGAAAGCGGGGCAGAATTTCAGGAAAACGATTGCAGGGGGTAGACTGGAATTGCCCTGAAAGCATAGGAAAAGAGGCAGAACGTCGACAATGATGCACTTGGCCAAAAAGGGCGTATGCGTTTTTTCCTGAATATATTCAGGAAAAAACGCATACGCCCTTTTTGGCCAACCAAGCAAGCCTGTAAATGAAATCTGCACTACAATGAAGTCTCACTGCCCCCCTGGCAAAAGGGCCATCTGAAAAAAGTGTAAAATCCAGAAAGGTAGGACAGGATATGGAGAACAGGGAGCCTTGTTATGCTGATTGGCAGGATGTAAATTGCCAGCAGCCACCCTGGAGAAGTGTATGGTGTTTCCTGAAACACGAAAGAAACAAAGCAACACAGCCTATGGCACTTCCACTTATGGTCCTATAGCTTACGGAAATTAAAATCAAAAACAGACAGCCACCCCAATATTTGAGACGGCTGTGTTCACAAGAAGCTCGTCTACAGTATCAGGTAAATATCCCAGAAAGCAAAAAATGGATAAAGAACTTGTGGCACGTACGTACAATGCAATATCACTCAGCAATGAAATCTGTGTCATCAGGCCCGTAGCGGCATAGTGAGTGGATGCAGGTACGGTGATTCTACGTGAACTACGTCACACAGAAAAAGAAACATCATAAGATATCACGAATACACGGAATGTAAACTTGACTACACATGAACTGAATTACAAAATAGAAAAGGGTCTCAAATTTAGAAAACCAACTAGTGCTTGCTTATGGGGAAAGGTGCCTTGGGGTGCTGCATAAAACCAGAGACTGAAATTAGCACAGATAACTTTCCATAAGCCCAATATGTAATAGACAAGTCCTACTCCTTGCTCAACGAAATGGACCCAACACCACATATTCAACGCCTAGGAATATACCTGACTAGGAAGAATCTTAAAACCCATGGATATATATGTCTCCGTAAGAGAATCAAGGGTGTGTACAGCGGCCGAAAGGCAGCAGTGAAAATCCGATAAATCCCATTATCAAAATAAATTTCGAAAACAAAACACAAAGACAGTGAAATAGAGAGCAATTCTTAAATAATTCACTCAGGGCATGTGATGCAACCGGGATTGACCACATCTACACCCAGAGCTGGTTGAGACATAAGGCTGGACACTTCAGGCTGATAGCATTGGTGAGTTTAGGTGAGCAAATGCACACCCTTTGAAGTCATACTGTATGGTACCTATTCCATGGGTCCCAACTCTTCAGGTTCAAGGGATTCTTCCTCCAGCTAAAACATGCATGTGAAACCCACAGTATGGTCCACCGTGTTATGGGGAAATGATTTAAAATGCATCTCAGTTTTCGTATCCTGGTCCTCGGGTTCACCATTCCAGATGATTTACTAACAGTCTCCCTGCTTGGAGAGTCAGTGCCTTTAACCTCCTGTTTGGCACAGCTTGCAATTTCTGTGCAAGATGAACAGGAATAGGGAGAACCAATGAGAGACTAGCTGTAGGTGTCTGCACGGGCAAATGTAACGCTCATTTCCCACCAGGAAGAGGAATTTACCAAAGGCTCAGCATGCCCTGCCCGAAACAGATTAGGGCCTGAAGCAATCCTGCGGTTTTGTGCCCAGTTCACAAGAAAGCGAGTTGAAGAAAGGAGCTCAGGGGCACTGTAATTCACAAACCTGCAGAGTTATAAATGACAGCTATCCTCCAAAAATATATTGAAGTAAGCCTGCGAAGGGGACTTGAAAGCGGGGCAGAATTTCAGGAAAACGATTGCAGGGGGTAGACTGGAATTGCCCTGAAAGCATAGGAAAAGAGGCAGAACGTCGACAATGATGCACTTGGCCAAAAAGGGCGTATGCGTTTTTTCCTGAATATATTCAGGAAAAAACGCATACGCCCTTTTTGGCCAACCAAGCAAGCCTGTAAAGGAAATCTGCACTACAATGAAGTCTCATTGCCCCCCGGGCAAGAGGGCCATCTGAAACAAGTGTAAAATCCAGAAAGGTAGGACAGGATATGGAGAACAGGGAGCCTTGTTATGCTGATTGGCAGGATGTAAATTGCCAGCAGCCAGCCTGGAGAAGTGTATGGTGTTTCCTGAAACACATAAGAAACAAAGCAACACAGTCTATGGCACTTCCACTTATGGTCCTATAGCTTACGGAAATTAAAATCAAAAACAGACAGCCACCCCAATATTTGGGACGGCTGTGTTCACAAGAAGCTCGTCTACAGTAACAGGTAAATATCCCAGAAAGCAAAATATGGATAAAGAAGTTGTGGCACGTACGTACAATGCAATATCACTCAGCAATGAAATCTGTGTCATCAGGCCCGTAGCGGCATAGTGAGTGGATGCAGGTACGGTGATTCTACGTGAACTACGTCACACAGAAAAAGAAACATCATAAGATATCACTAATACACGGAATGTAAACTTGACTACACATGAACTGAATTACAAAACAGAACAGGGTCTCAAATTTAGAAAACCAACTAGTGCTTGCTTATGGGGAAAGGTGCGTTGGGGTGCTTCATAAACCAGAGACTGAAATTAGCACAGATAACTTTCCATAAGCCAAATATGTAATAGACAAGACCTACTCCTTGCTCAACGAAATGGACCCAACACCACATATTCAACGCCTAGGAATATACCTGACTCGGAAGAATCTTAAAACCCATGGATATATATGTCTCCGTAAGAGAATCAAGCGTGTGTACAGCGGCATAAACGCAGCAGTGAAAATCCGATAAATCCCATTATCAAAATAAATTTCAAAAAAAAATCATAAAGACAGTGAAATAGAGAGCAATTCTTAAATAATTCACTCAGGGCATGTGATGCAACCGGGATTTAACACATCTACACCCAGAGCTGGTTGAGACATAAGGCTGGACACTTCAGGCTGATAGCATTGGTGAGTTTCGGTGAGCAAATGCAGACCCTTTGAAGTCATACTGCATGGTACCCATTCCATGGGTCCCAACTCTCCAGGTTCAAGGGATTCTTCCTCCAGCTAAAACATGCATGGGAAACCAAGAGTATCGTCCACCATGTGATTGGGAAATGATTTAAAATGCATCTCAGTTTTCGTATCCTGGTCCTCGGGTTCACCATTCCAGATGCTTTACTAACACTCTCCCCGCTTGGAGAGTCAGTGCCTTTAACCTCCTCTTTGGCACAGCTTGCAATTTCTGTGCAAAATGAACAGGAATAGGGAGAACCAATGAGAGACTAGCTGTAGGTGTCTGCACGGGCAAATGTAACGCTCATTGCCCACCAGGAAGAGGAATTAAACAAAGGCTCAGTGTGCCCTGCTGGAAACAGATTAGGGCCTGAAGCAATCCTGCGGTTTTGTGCCCAGCTCACAAGAAAGCGAGTTGAAGAAAGGAGCTCAGGGGCACTGTAATTCACAAACCTGCAGAGTTATAAATGACAGCTTTCCTCCAAAAATATATTGAAGTAAGCCTGCGAAGGGGACTTGAAAGCGGGGCAGAATTTCAGGAAAACGATTGCAGGGGGTAGACTGGAATTGCCCTGAAAGCATAGGAAAAGAGGCAGAACGTCGACAATGATGCACTTGGCCAAAAAGGGCGTATGCGTTTTTTCCTGAATATATTCAGGAAAAAACGCATACGCCCTTTTTGGCCAACCAAGCAAGCCTGTAAATGAAATCTGCACTACAATGAAGTCTCACTGCCCCCCTGGCAAAAGGGCCATCTGAAAAATGTGTAAAATCCAGAAAGGTAGGACAGGATATGGAGAACAGGGAGCCTTGTTATGCTGATTGGCAGGATGTAAATTGCCAGCAGCCACCCTGGAGAAGTGTATGGTGTTTCCTGAAACACGAAAGAAACAAAGCAACACAGCCTATGGCACTTCCACTTATGGTCCTATAGCTTACGGAAATTAAAATCAAAAACAGACAGCCACCCCAATATTTGAGACGGCTGTGTTCACAAGAAGCTCGTCTACAGTATCAGGTAAATATCCCAGAAAGCAAAAAATGGATAAAGAACTTGTGGCACGTACGTACAATGCAATATCACTCAGCAATGAAATCTGTGTCATCAGGCCCATAGCGGCATAGTGAGTGGATGCAGGTACGGTGATTCTACGTGAACTACGTCACACAGAAAAAGAAACATCATAAGATATCACGAATACACGGAATGTAAACTTGACTACACATGAACTGAATTACAAAACAGAAAAGGGTCTCAAATTTAGAAAACCAACTAGTGCTTGCTTATGGGGAAAGGTGCCTTGGGGTGCTGCATAAAACCAGAGACTGAAATTAGCACAGATAACTTTCCATAAGCCAAATATGTAATAGACAAGACCTACTCCTTGCTCAACGAAATGGACCCAACACCACATATTCAACGCCTAGGAATATACCTGACTAGGAAGAATCTTAAAACCCATGGATATATATGTCTCCGTAAGAGAATCAAGGGTGTGTACAGCGGCCGAAAGGCAGCAGTGAAAATCCGATAAATCCCATTATCAAAATAAATTTCGAAAACAAAACACAAAGACAGTGAAATAGAGAGCAATTCTTAAATAATTCACTCAGGGCATGTGATGCAACCGGGATTGACCACATCTACACCCAGAGCTGGTTGAGACATAAGGCTGGACACTTCAGGCTGATAGCATTGGTGAGTTTAGGTGAGCAAATGCACACCCTTTGAAGTCATACTGTATGGTACCTATTCCATGGGTCCCAACTCTTCAGGTTCAAGGGATTCTTCCTCCAGCTAAAACATGCATGTGAAACCCACAGTATGGTCCACCGTGTTATGGGGAAATGATTTAAAATGCATCTCAGTTTTCGTATCCTGGTCCTCGGGTTCACCATTCCAGATGATTTACTAACAGTCTCCCTGCTTGGAGAGTCAGTGCCTTTAACCTCCTGTTTGGCACAGCTTGCAATTTCTGTGCAAGATGAACAGGAATAGGGAGAACCAATGAGAGACTAGCTGTAGGTGTCTGCACGGGCAAATGTAACGCTCATTTCCCACCAGGAAGAGGAATTTACCAAAGGCTCAGCATGCCCTGCCCGAAACAGATTAGGGCCTGAAGCAATCCTGCGGTTTTGTGCCCAGTTCACAAGAAAGCGAGTTGAAGAAAGGAGCTCAGGGGCACTGTAATTCACAAACCTGCAGAGTTATAAATGACAGCTATCCTCCAAAAATATATTGAAGTAAGCCTGCGAAGGGGACTTGAAAGCGGGGCAGAATTTCAGGAAAACGATTGCAGGGGGTAGACTGGAATTGCCCTGAAAGCATAGGAAAAGAGGCAGAACGTCGACAATGATGCACTTGGCCAAAAAGGGCGTATGCGTTTTTTCCTGAATATATTCAGGAAAAAACGCATACGCCCTTTTTGGCCAACCAAGCAAGCCTGTAAAGGAAATCTGCACTACAATGAAGTCTCACTGCCCCCCGGGCAAGAGGGCCATCTGAAAAAAGTGTAAAATCCAGAAAGGTAGGACAGGATATGGAGAACAGGGAGCCTTGTTATGCTGATTGGCAGGATGTAAATTGCCAGCAGCCAGCCTGGAGAAGTGTATGGTGTTTCCTGAAACACATAAGAAACAAAGCAACACAGTCTATGGCACTTCCACTTATGGTCCTATAGCTTACGGAAATTAAAATCAAAAACAGACAGCCACCCCAATATTTGGGACGGCTGTGTTCACAAGAAGCTCGTCTACAGTAACAGGTAAATATCCCAGAAAGCAAAATATGGATAAAGAAGTTGTGGCACGTACGTACAATGCAATATCACTCAGCAATGAAATCTGTGTCATCAGGCCCGTAGCGGCATAGTGAGTGGATGCAGGTACGGTGATTCTACGTGAACTACGTCACACAGAAAAAGAAACATCATAAGATATCACTAATACACGGAATGTAAACTTGACTACACATGAACTGAATTACAAAACAGAACAGGGTCTCAAATTTAGAAAACCAACTAGTGCTTGCTTATGGGGAAAGGTGCGTTGGGGTGCTTCATAAAACCAGAGACTGAAATTAGCACAGATAACTTTCCATAAGCCAAATATGTAATAGACAAGACCTACTCCTTGCTCAACGAAATGGACCCAACACCACATATTCAACGCCTAGGAATATACCTGACTCGGAAGAATCTTAAAACCCATGGATATATATGTCTCCGTAAGAGAATCAAGCGTGTGTACAGCGGCATAAACGCAGCAGTGAAAATCCGATAAATCCCATTATCAAAATAAATTTCAAAAAAAATCATAAAGACAGTGAAATAGAGAGCAATTCTTAAATAATTCACTCAGGGCATGTGATGCAACCGGGATTTAACACATCTACACCCAGAGCTGGTTGAGACATAAGGCTGGACACTTCAGGCTGATAGCATTGGTGAGTTTCGGTGAGCAAATGCAGACCCTTTGAAGTCATACTGCATGGTACCCATTCCATGGGTCCCAACTCTCCAGGTTCAAGGGATTCTTCCTCCAGCTAAAACATGCATGGGAAACCAAGAGTATCGTCCACCATGTGATTGGGAAATGATTTAAAATGCATCTCAGTTTTCGTATCCTGGTCCTCGGGTTCACCATTCCAGATGCTTTACTAACACTCTCCCCGCTTGGAGAGTCAGTGCCTTTAACCTCCTCTTTGGCACAGCTTGCAATTTCTGTGCAAAATGAACAGGAATAGGGAGAACCAATGAGAGACTAGCTGTAGGTGTCTGCACGGGCAAATGTAACGCTCATTGCCCACCAGGAAGAGGAATTAAACAAAGGCTCAGTGTGCCCTGCTGGAAACAGATTAGGGCCTGAAGCAATCCTGCGGTTTTGTGCCCAGCTCACAAGAAAGCGAGTTGAAGAAAGGAGCTCAGGGGCACTGTAATTCACAAACCTGCAGAGTTATAAATGACAGCTTTCCTCCAAAAATATATTGAAGTAAGCCTGCGAAGGGGACTTGAAAGCGGGGCAGAATTTCAGGAAAACGATTGCAGGGGGTAGACTGGAATTGCCCTGAAAGCATAGGAAAAGAGGCAGAACGTCGACAATGATGCACTTGGCCAAAAAGGGCGTATGCGTTTTTTCCTGAATATATTCAGGAAAAAACGCATACGCCCTTTTTGGCCAACCAAGCAAGTCTGTAAATGAAATCTGCACTACAATGAAGTCTCACTGCCCCCCTGGCAAAAGGGCCATCTGAAAAAAGTGTAAAATCCAGAAAGGTAGGACAGGATATGGAGAACAGGGAGCCTTGTTATGCTGATTGGCAGGATGTAAATTGCCAGCAGCCACCCTGGAGAAGTGTATGGTGTTTCCTGAAACACGAAAGAAACAAAGCAACACAGCCTATGGCACTTCCACTTATGGTCCTATAGCTTACGGAAATTAAAATCAAAAACAGACAGCCACCCCAATATTTGAGACGGCTGTGTTCACAAGAAGCTCGTCTACAGTATCAGGTAAATATCCCAGAAAGCAAAAAATGGATAAAGAACTTGTGGCACGTACGTACAATGCAATATCACTCAGCAATGAAATCTGTGTCATCAGGCCCATAGCGGCATAGTGAGTGGATGCAGGTACGGTGATTCTACGTGAACTACGTCACACAGAAAAAGAAACATCATAAGATATCACGAATACACGGAATGTAAACTTGACTACACATGAACTGAATTACAAAACAGAACAGGGCCTCAAATTTAGAAAACCAACTAGTGCTTGCTTATGGGGAAAGGTGCCTTGGGGTGCTGCATAAAACCAGAGACTGAAATTAGCACAGATAACTTTCCATAAGCCCAATATGTAATAGACAAGACCTACTCCTTGCTCAACGAAATGGACCCAACACCACATATTCAACGCCTAGGAATATACCTGACTAGGAAGAATCTTAAAACCCATGGATATATATGTCTCCGTAAGAGAATCAAGGGTGTGTACAGCGGCCGAAAGGCAGCAGTGAAAATCCGATAAATCCCATTATCAAAATAAATTTCGAAAACAAAACACAAAGACAGTGAAATAGAGAGCAATTCTTAAATAATTCACTCAGGGCATGTGATGCAACCGGGATTGACCACATCTACACCCAGAGCTGGTTGAGACATAAGGCTGGACACTTCAGGCTGATAGCATTGGTGAGTTTAGGTGAGCAAATGCACACCCTTTGAAGTCATACTGTATGGTACCTATTCCATGGGTCCCAACTCTTCAGGTTCAAGGAATTCTTCCTCCAGCTAAAACATGCATGTGAAACCCACAGTATGGTCCACCGTGTTATGGGGAAATGATTTAAAATGCATCTCAGTTTTCGTATCCTGGTCCTCGGGATCACCATTCCAGATGATTTACTAACAGTCTCCCTGCTTGGAGAGTCAGTGCCTTTAACCTCCTGTTTGGCACAGCTTGCAATTTCTGTGCAAGATGAACAGGAATAGGGAGAACCAATGAGAGACTAGCTGTAGGTGTCTGCACGGGCAAATGTAACGCTCATTTCCCACCAGGAAGAGGAATTTACCAAAGGCTCAGCATGCCCTGCCCGAAACAGATTAGGGCCTGAAGCAATCCTGCGGTTTTGTGCCCAGTTCACAAGAAAGCGAGTTGAAGAAAGGAGCTCAGGGACACTGTAATTCACAAACCTGCAGAGTTATAAATGACAGCTATCCTCCAAAAATATATTGAAGTAAGCCTGCGAAGGGGACTTGAAAGCGGGGCAGAATTTCAGGAAAACGATTGCAGGGGGTAGACTGGAATTGCCCTGAAAGCATAGGAAAAGAGGCAGAACGTCGACAATGATGCACTTGGCCAAAAAGGGCGTATGCGTTTTTTCCTGAATATATTCAGGAAAAAACGCATACGCCCTTTTTGGCCAACCAAGCAAGCCTGTAAAGGAAATCTGCACTACAATGAAGTCTCACTGCCCCCCGGGCAAGAGGGCCATCTGAAAAAAGTGTAAAATCCAGAAAGGTAGGACAGGATATGGAGAACAGGGAGCCTTGTTATGCTGATTGGCAGGATGTAAATTGCCAGCAGCCAGCCTGGAGAAGTGTATGGTGTTTCCTGAAACACATAAGAAACAAAGCAACACAGTCTATGGCACTTCCACTTATAGTCCTATAGCTTACGGAAATTAAAATCAAAAACAGACAGCCACCCCAATATTTGGGACGGCTGTGTTCACAAGAAGCTCGTCTACAGTAACAGGTAAATATCCCAGAAAGCAAAATATGGATAAAGAAGTTGTGGCACGTACGTACAATGCAATATCACTCAGCAATGAAATCTGTGTCATCAGGCCCGTAGCGGCATAGTGAGTGGATGCAGGTACGGTGATTCTACGTGAACTACGTCACACAGAAAAAGAAACATCATAAGATATCACTAATACACGGAATGTAAACTTGACTACACATGAACTGAATTACAAAACAGAACAGGGTCTCAAATTTAGAAAACCAACTAGTGCTTGCTTATGGGGAAAGGTGCGTTGGGGTGCTTCATAAAACCAGAGACTGAAATTAGCACAGATAACTTTCCATAAGCCAAATATGTAATAGACAAGACCTACTCCTTGCTCAACGAAATGGACCCAACACCACATATTCAACGCCTAGGAATATACCTGACTAGGAAGAATCTTAAAACCCATGGATATATATGTCTCCGTAAGAGAATCAAGCGTGTGTACAGCGGCATAAACGCAGCAGTGAAAATCCGATAAATCCCATTATCAAAATAAATTTCAAAAAAAAATCATAAAGACAGTGAAATAGAGAGCAATTCTTAAATAATTCACTCAGGGCATGTGATGCAACCGGGATTTAACACATCTACACCCAGAGCTGGTTGAGACATAAGGCTGGACACTTCAGGCTGATAGCATTGGTGAGTTTCGGTGAGCAAATGCAGACCCTTTGAAGTCATACTGCATGGTACCCATTCCATGGGTCCCAACTCTCCAGGTTCAAGGGATTCTTCCTCCAGCTAAAACATGCATGTGAAACCAAGAGTATGGTCCACCGTGTTATGGGGAAATGATTTAAAATGCATCTCAGTTTTCGTATCCTGGTCCTCGGGTTCACCATTCCAGATGCTTTACTAACAGTCTCCCTGCTTGGAGAGTCAGTGCCTTTAACCTCCTGTTTGGCACAGCTTGCAATTTCTGTGCAAGATGAACAGGAATAGGGAGAACCAATGAGAGACTAGCTGTAGGTGTCTGCACGGGCAAATGTAACGCTCATTGCCCACCAGGAAGAGGAATTAACCAAAGGCTCAGCGTGCCCTGCTGGAAACAGATTAGGGCCTGAAGCAATCCTGCGGTTTTGTGCCCAGCTCACAAGAAAGCGAGTTGAAGAAAGGAGCTCAGGGGCACTGTAATTCACAAACCTGCAGAGTTATAAATGACAGCTATCCTCCAAAAATATATTGAAGTAAGCCTGCGAAGGGGAGTTGAAAGCGGGGCAGAATTTCAGGAAAACGATTGCAGGGGGTAGACTGGAATTGCCCTGAAAGCATAGGAAAAGAGGCAGAACGTTGACAATGATGCACTTGGCCAAAAAGGGCGTATGCGTTTTTTCCTGAATATATTCAGGAAAAAACGCATACGCCCTTTTTGGCCAACCAAGCAAGCCTGTAAATGAAATCTGCACTACAATGAAGTCTCACTGCCCCCCTGGCAAAAGGGCCATCTGAAAAAAGTGTAAAATCCAGAAAGGTAGGACAGGATATGGAGAACAGGGAGCCTTGTTATGCTGATTGGCAGGATGTAAATTGCCAGCAGCCACCCTGGAGAAGTGTATGGTGTTTCCTGAAACACGAAAGAAACAAAGCAACACAGTCTATGGCACTTCCACTTATGGTCCTATAGCTTACGGAAATTAAAATCAAAAACAGACAGCCACCCCAATATTTGAGACGGCTGTGTTCACAAGAAGCTCGTCTACAGTATCAGGTAAATATCCCAGAAAGCAAAAAATGGATAAAGAAGTTGTGGCACGTACGTACAATGCAATATCACTCAGCAATGAAATCTGTGTCATCAGGCCCATAGCGGCATAGTGAGTGGATGCAGGTACGGTGATTCTACGTGAACTACGTCACACAGAAAAAGAAACATCATAAGATATCACGAATACACGGAATGTAAACTTGACTACACATGAACTGAATTACAAAATAGAAAAGGGTCTCAAATTTAGAAAACCAACTAGTGCTTGCTTATGGGGAAAGGTGCCTAGGGGTGCTGCATAAAACCAGAGACTGAAATTAGCACAGATAACTTTCCATAAGCCCAATATGTAATAGACAAGACCTACTCCTTGCTCAACGAAATGGACCCAACACCACATATTCAACGCCTAGGAATATACCTGACTAGGAAGAATCTTAAAACCCATGGATATATATGTCTCCGTAAGAGAATCAAGGGTGTGTACAGCGGCCGAAAGGCAGCAGTGAAAATCCGATAAATCCCATTATCAAAATAAATTTCGAAAACAAAACACAAAGACAGTGAAATAGAGAGCAATTCTTAAATAATTCACTCAGGGCATGTGATGCAACCGGGATTGACCACATCTACACCCAGAGCTGGTTGAGACATAAGGCTGGACACTTCAGGCTGATAGCATTGGTGAGTTTAGGTGAGCAAATGCACACCCTTTGAAGTCATACTGTATGGTACCTATTCCATGGGTCCCAACTCTTCAGGTTCAAGGGATTCTTCCTCCAGCTAAAACATGCATGTGAAACCCACAGTATGGTCCACCGTGTTATGGGGAAATGATTTAAAATGCATCTCAGTTTTCGTATCCTGGTCCTCGGGTTCACCATTCCAGATGATTTACTAACACTCTCCCCGCTTGGAGAGTCAGTGCCTTTAACCTCCTGTTTGGCACAGCTTGCAATTTCTGTGCAAGATGAACAGGAATAGGGAGAACCAATGAGAGACTAGCTGTAGGTGTCTGCACGGGCAAATGTAACGCTCATTTCCCACCAGGAAGAGGAATTTACCAAAGGCTCAGCATGCCCTGCCCGAAACAGATTAGGGCCTGAAGCAATCCTGCGGTTTTGTGCCCAGTTCACAAGAAAGCGAGTTGAAGAAAGGAGCTCAGGGGCACTGTAATTCACAAACCTGCAGAGTTATAAATGACAGCTATCCTCCAAAAATATATTGAAGTAAGCCTGCGAAGGGGACTTGAAAGCGGGGCAGAATTTCAGGAAAACGATTGCAGGGGGTAGACTGGAATTGCCCTGAAAGCATAGGAAAAGAGGCAGAACGTCGACAATGATGCACTTGGCCAAAAAGGGCGTATGCGTTTTTTCCTGAATATATTCAGGAAAAAACGCATACGCCCTTTTTGGCCAACCAAGCAAGCCTGTAAAGGAAATCTGCACTACAATGAAGTCTCACTGCCCCCCGGGCAAGAGGGCCATCTGAAAAAAGTGTAAAATCCAGAAAGGTAGGACAGGATATGGAGAACAGGGAGCCTTGTTATGCTGATTGGCAGGATGTAAATTGCCAGCAGCCAGCCTGGAGAAGTGTATGGTGTTTCCTGAAACACATAAGAAACAAAGCAACACAGTCTATGGCACTTCCACTTATGGTCCTATAGCTTACGGAAATTAAAATCAAAAACAGACAGCCACCCCAATATTTGGGACGGCTGTGTTCACAAGAAGCTCGTCTACAGTAACAGGTAAATATCCCAGAAAGCAAAATATGGATAAAGAAGTTGTGGCACGTACGTACAATGCAATATCACTCAGCAATGAAATCTGTGTCATCAGGCCCGTAGCGGCATAGTGAGTGGATGCAGGTACGGTGATTCTACGTGAACTACGTCACACAGAAAAAGAAACATCATAAGATATCACTAATACACGGAATGTAAACTTGACTACACATGAACTGAATTACAAAACAGAACAGGGTCTCAAATTTAGAAAACCAACTAGTGCTTGCTTATGGGGAAAGGTGCGTTGGGGTGCTTCATAAAACCAGAGACTGAAATTAGCACAG